>NW_027666282.1:0-58052 GCF_963455335.1 Martes martes
AAATTCAGGAACATGTGGCTAGGTACAAGTCAATAGTAGGTAAAATCTCTCTTTTTAATTGATTTCAGATGCTGGCAATACATAAATACATATCAAGCCAAAACCATTATAATTTTGGACCCCAGATGGAAGTTGTTTATGAACAACTAGAACATTCAGTTTATTTATAGTACAGAAATCAAACACTTGAAAAACAAAAAGCAATTACTGTATCTCCAACCGTGTAATGACCATGTTAGACAGAAGAATCACAAATTTAGCTTCATCATTCTTAAATCAAATGCTGGATTGTAGAGATTATGGCTGTGTCTGGAAAATTAGAGAAAACTAACACTTTTGGAATTACAACACAAAAAGATAATTAAGCTACGACCTTTGTTCTCCAGAACAATAAAGTTTCATTTTGGGAAAGACATAAAAGTCATCAGAGACATATTAAAATAAAATTAATTAGATGACAACACGTTCTTCTTCTTTTTTTTTTCTTCAAGATTTTATTTATTTATTTGAGAGAGAGAGAGGGAGAGCACAGGAGAGTGAGAAGCAGACTCCCTGCTGAGCAGAGAGCAGGATTCAATCCCAGGACCCTGAGATCATGACCAGAGCCGACGGCAGATGCTTAATCCACTGAGCCACCCAGGTGCCCCGACAACACATTCTTACTTCTTTCTCTCTTGCTTCTATGGTAGGTATCTTCTTACACCCTCTTTTTGTTTCCAATTTTCCTTTTCCTTCACAGTCAAAATTTCCGTCCCTTTTTATTATTCATTCATTTTTTTCTTTACGCATCCTTTTTAGTTACCATGTGATCTGCCACCATCTTTTCCTCCCTCCTCTTCTCCCATCGTCCCTATTGGTTTCTTTTCAAATCTTTCTCTTTGTGTCTGCAGATATAAGAGCATTGGAAGGCTCTAAGGAAATAGTTTTCTGTTCAAAAGAAGGAAGAACCTTCTAAATCTGAGCATGAACTGAAATGGATAGGAACAAATTTTCTGGTAATGACCCTCTCACTTTAAGAGATACAGAAGAGGATGAAGAGCGGCTTATCTGAAAAGTTATAGAGAAATATTACATGAAATAGAAGATTGAATTAAGTGATCTCTGAACTTCCTTTCAGTACTAAAATAATGTTTCTGTACTTCCGTTCCTTGATCAGAGCAGGTCAGGGAACCTCCCCTGAAACTGCCCTACCCAGCAGGGGTCACAGAGGTAGATGATCATTCATATCCGGTTTCCCCCCCTTTGTTTGGGAAGGTGGGATAACCTTCCTCCAGGACAACTGAGCAAGTTTCCTTGATTGTGCTCAGGTTAGTTCCACTTTCTTTCTGTTCTGCTTTTGCATTTTATCATCAATTCTCCTCTTTCTTCTTTCTCTTGCTTTGTTCTCTTTTTCTTGCCACACGCCCATCTCTTCCACTTCCCCCTCTCCTCTTCTCGCTCTGTTCTCTTTCATCTTTTCCCCTTTATTCCTTGCCGCATTCTTTCTCTTCCTTTTTGCCTTCCTATGCTTGCCAGAGAAGGCTTGCTTTGGGACTTGGCATTCAGTCCCAAGGCTCAGAAGATCTTAGTCACTAGAGGAGGAAAGAAGATACTCCCTGGTCTCTTTCAGAAACAAAGATGACTTCTCAAGCCTCCCTCCCTCCTACCTGCCCCCTTCCTCCTTTAAATATTGATGGTATCACACTAGCAGCCTACTAATGTAACCTTGGCTGGCATTCTGCAGAGGCAAGGGGAGCTGCAGGTCCTGTCATAGGTAAGAGACTTCAGACGTCTTTTCCTTCTATCTGTTACTTGCTCTTCTACTGTGCCTGCATTTCAAGCTTGCCAAGGACAGAAAAACCCATTGTGTGTCAGTAGATTTTCTGCCTGGGGAGAATCTCCACTTCCCGCACGAGCTGCAAATTTTTCTGATGCTTATCAGCAGGTGCGTAGGCTCCTATGGCAGCAGGAGGAAAGGTCAGGCCTGTTCTTCAGGAGGGGCAACTGCACAACCAAGATTCTAGGCATAGATGTCTCCATGCTTCCTAGGTGGAAAAAGAAGCACATTTGATGTGCAGCCCCCTGCTTTCAAGTGTTGCTGATTCACACCCCGTCCTGATGAATTAAACCCGTGGCTACTTCGCTGGCTGGTTTGGTGGTGCCCAGAATAAGGGCAGTGTATTTTCTGGATTCTAGCGCAGCACCATCAGGTCCTGGAGAATTATGAAACAGCTGAGTGCTTAAATGTGCACCACTTAATTATGTGCCACATGTAATTTCAGAGCAGTTCTATTTATAGTGAGACTTTATTTTTAAAAAGCTTGTATTTCAGAGTGGGAGGCAATGCAAATCGTTTCAGGCCCTGTAATGAGGCTTAAAATGTGACTCAACAGAGCTATAAAATTGGCCAGCACTTCAAATGGGTCACATTCAGATCAAGATGGTAAGGAGGACATTAATGGCATCAAAACAATCCCAGGATGCAGAAAATTTGAGACTGTTCTTGGTCTGTGTATTGGGTGTGTCTGTGTGCATGTTTTGGGTGGGGGTGTGTATGTGTGTGTGTGTGTGTGTGTGTGTATGTTTTAGGAAGAGGTGATTATTTATTAGTAGTTAAGATGGAGAAGAAGTCAGAGGAAATTCAGGACATCTAACTGAAAGTCAAAATTTATCGAAACATTTCATAAGGTCAGATTGAGTCAAATACATATTCAGGGTGCAATTCCAAGTGGGAAAGACATCAGGGAAATGTAAGTGTGAAAGCAGGGCAGCAGGAGCAAAGCTCAGAGGGCTCAAGTGAAGGAGAGGGCTTGTCTGGGTTGTCAATTAGGAAACAACAGCTGGGGAGAGGGAGATCTCCTCCACTAAGGCCAAAGTGTGTGTGTGTGTGTGTGTGTGTGTGTGTGTGCATGTGTATATGGTATAGAGTATGACTAAAAAATGATCCCCCTTTTTTCCCTTCACTCAGTGAAGAAAAGAATGATTAGGGCTTGTAATTAATTTGGGGGGACTTAGAAGTGTAACAAAAAGCACATTGGCCTGACCTAAAATGTGACTACAGCCCCCATCCACTAACAAAGCATAGCAGCTCCTTTTCCCCCTCCCCTGCCTCTGTCCCCACATGGCGCACGCCCTTCCCAGAGAGGTTGAGCTCAAGCTCTCACACAATGCACCTAGAAACACAGCGATCATGTACAGTTTTAGAGTTGGCACACACCCCTGTAATTGGCTGGCTCAAAGACAAGGTCTGTGCATTAGGCAGTGGTCAAGGGCCATCAGTAGAAACAGTCTCATGATAATCAGTTGATGGTTGATGGAATGTTTTCATTTTTCTGGGCCCGGTGTTGTATTGGGGAAATCTAGCTGCAATATTTCTCACCTTTTCTTGGCTGTTCTTCCTTATACTTATTTCCTACTCATTTGTGCATCTATAGCCAGCCTTAACCCTTACACCTACTTTCAGGCACAAGCACATTTCCTAACTGAGGGTGAACTCTCACTCCTCCAACCCACCCACATCTCCACTCCTTGTGCCATCATTCCTCACTCAGGGCTCTCACACTCACGATTGCCAAAGCAAATATGTGTGAAGGGCAGGAAAAAAAAAAAAATCTCTTGCTGCTAAGCAATAGCCAAGAGATGAAATAAATGTATTTTCAAGTTCTAATACAATACACTATGAAAATAACAATGAAGAGATTGAATTTAATCCAAGGACCCACTACAAAATATCTGCTCTTAAATTAAAAATAAAAAAAATCAATACCTTTAGATGTAGTTTCAGGACCTAGGTTGGTATTTTGAAAAGATACAATGGAAAAAAAAAAAAAGAAAGAAAAGATTCATGATATCTTGTGGATTGATATTAATTAGTTCCTTACTATTTTTTTTTTAGTACTGATGAAAAGGAGTAGAATCTGAATATTAGTTTATAAATTAAATTATTGTCATAAATATGATCATTAGCAATACACAATGATATAATAAGAATTACTACTACTCATGTAGAACCATCTTATTTATTTAGGGATTATAAATTCCATGAGGGCAGGGGTTGTGTTTAATAGTTACTTAATAAGTATTTATGGAATGCTAAATGTTTTTCAAACATATGCTCTCTTGGTCCTCTTAACAATTCAAGGATCCCGTCTCATTAATGCTTAAATATTTTACATGCTTGGTACTGCAACTGCTAAATAGTAGAAATTTAGCAAATATTTGTTGGCTGAGGGAATAGTAGGGTGGGTGTTAAGGTCTGCTGTGTGAGTTCAGGACATACACTGAGGC
Organism: Martes martes; assembly: GCF_963455335.1. NCBI lineage: Eukaryota > Metazoa > Chordata > Mammalia > Carnivora > Mustelidae > Martes > Martes martes. The sequence continues at coordinate 4,267 of NW_027666282.1, forward strand.
ATGACCATCAACTGATATACCACAACCTTCTCTAGGGAGCAAATATCATCTACTCCTAAGATCATATATTTTACATTAAATGTAGGTAAACTATGATTCTAGGCCAATCTTGGATTTTGTTATTGATAAGTCTTTCTCTAGAGAATCCTGGAAAGGTAGAGTTTTTTTGTACTATTCATATATTTATGAACATTAAGATTGGAGAAGCCATAATTGGCTACCAAGAAGAATTCTGCCTGAGGACCGACATCTAACAAGTTTGGTGTTCATACTTGGAATGATTCATCAATCTTGCTATGGATTACTGGGACACTGCTTGGAGTTTCTGATACTGTTTGCTTTAGTGAAGAGTTCCAAATAGGTTTGAAGTTATGTAAACTATTGTTGATACACATTTCTGTCATCCTTCAAAGAATTCCCAGCAGAGATAATGGTGCCCCTATGGGAGCAGTGACGAGGACAAACACCCGGGGACTTGCTGTGTGAGCAATCTTTCTGAGCCCCAGTGTCTTCGTCAGCAAACCTGAGCCTGAGAAAGTAAGAAGTGTACTGCCTACCTCAGATGTAGCTGTGAAGGAGACAGTAAGACACTCTATTCACCAGGAAGTGCAATGTAAAAGTCAGTTGCTGTTATTATCTATAAAACAGAGGTCACGATTACTCATCTACCTTAAAAAGTTGGTTTGAGAGTCAAATGAGACAGTGTGGAAAAATATCTAAGGAGGACAAGATACGTTTCAACTGCATAATGAAACTATTATTAAAATGTTCTCTTCAAGGGCATCGATATCTTTTCCTCATGACCGAAAATGAGGGGTAGTTCTTTCTATAGAGGCTCATGGCACCATCACAAACTGAATAATAATCACCATTACATGCTCATTGATTGAGTGCTATAGGCTGCTTCTCCAATATCCCTTCTTTGTGAACCAATGGATATGATATTTTAAAAAATGCCACCAGAGTTATAAAACCCACATGTCAAATAAGCTACCTGTTTTCCCAGCACCACTTACTCTTCTTAAAGAGTTGCTAACTGCAAAAGCTCTCTCCCTAGAACATAAATCATTGGAATTGGAACTTTGAAAATAGTAAGGTAGCTAGCATGATGAGTAAAGCACAGTTGGAGAGTTTCAAGTATGGCAATTTGTGTTTTCTCTAAGGCCTTTCTTAGGAGAAACCGGCAAGTCAGACAGTATCTCTAACAAACATAAGAGATCCAATTGCCTATCAGTGATTCTTTAGCAGTTAGAAAGTCCTTTCATGAATAGATTTCAATTTGCCCCAGACATAAACGACAAATGTTGGTTTGATTATACAATATCTACTTTCATAGCTTCCTAAGTCAGACTAACCCTCTAATTTTGAGGAACAAGTATATTACACTGTTTTTGTAAGTAATGCCTCCATTAACTTCACTGGCTCTGAGCATGCTGGAAAGAATAGTTCAAGAGAATCCATTTTGTTTTCCTATTGAGGGATTTCTGCAAGGGGTAGGACAAGAGACCATGTCTCTGACTATAACTGTAGTCTCCCTGTACTACCTTTTCGCACACAGTGTCCCTTCCTTATCAGACTTGGCAGTAATAGGAGAGGTTGACTTTCATACTCCCTTCCTGACACACTGAGTTCTACGGTTAACAATAACATCTGTGTGTAAGCCCATGGACGCTGTGGACACAAATATGGCCTAATAGATAAAGAGGTCAAGTGTCTAAAAACACTTTTCTTTAGCAGGGAGCATCCATCTCTGCGACTGGTTTCTTCTAAAAGCAGCATTCAAGGGACAAAGGATATCTTGCTTCTTCAGATCTGAGGAACAGGGCCTCAACTTCCCTTTTGAATGGCTTTCTGAAAGCAGCAACCACCTCAGCTAACCGTACACTGCATAGTAGTTACTTTGCAAGTGAATAAGACTTCTTTGTGGGCAAACTACATGGAAGCAGGCAAATTTAAATGGACAGTATTATCAGAAGTCATGTTATTACGTAAGGTTGATTTTCTTTTCTTGGGCTTGAGTCTCAGAGCCAGTGAAGTTAATGGAGGCATGACTTACAAAAACAGTGTAACCGTTCATGAACAGTTGTCTAAAGGCAACACGGAAGCTGCTGGCTGTCGCTGCTCCTTCTCCCGACAATTTCGGAATTGACTTCTATAATAACTCCTGGTTCAAGCAATTGGTAAATCTCATAACCTACTGCGTGATACCTTTAATGAGCTATCTTTAATCTTTGAATCCTTGTTTTAAAATGTCCTGAAAATCTTACTTTTCTGCAGTGATTTTATTGGATCCGTTTTTGTTAATTCTATTTTTCCTAAGATTCAGTACCTTCCCCAGATGTTTTGTTTCCCAGTTCCTTTGTTATTACTTTTTTCCACTGTGGCTTTTTAGGTTCTCTTCAAGCCCACTCAGCTAACCTTCCGAATCCATGCAGAGATTGCTTTTTTACCCACTGACAACTGCAAAGTGATTCTATTAATATGTAAATGACTGTGGTCAGAACAAGCTAAGGATATGTTTTCAGTGGGGTTATTGAACATATAGGGTAACAACATGCATCACTCAGAAGGGAGAACGTTTATTTCTATTTATTTGTGTCCTTCATTTCTTTGAGAAACTTTTCGTAGTTTTTATCGTATAAGCCTTTACCTCTTTGATTAAATTTATTTGTATGTATTTTATTCTTTTTGATGATTCATTCTTAACAATTTCCTTTAAAAATAGTTCATTTTTAAAATACATAAACAACTGATTTTTGTATGTTGGTTTTGTATTTGCTACTTTGTTGAATTCATTCCATAGTTCTTAGGTTTTGTGTGTGTGTATGTGTGTGTGTGTTTGTGTGTGACATCTGCAAGGTTTTCTGCATGTAAGATAATGTTATCTGCAAACAGATAATTTTGCTTCTTCTTTTCTGATCTGGATTCCTTTTATTTCTTTTTCTTACCTAATTGCTCTAGCTAGGAATTTCAATACTATCTTGAATAGATATGTCAAAAGTTGGCATTCTTACCTTGTTCCTGTTCTTAGAGGAAAGCTCTCAGTTTTTCCACCATTGAGTGAGATTTAGTGTGAGCTTTTCATATGTGATCCTTACTCTATTGAGGTAATTTCCTTCTGTTCCTAGTTTGTTAAGTATTTTATCATAAAAGAGTGTTGGGTTTTGTCAGATATCTTTTTCTGCATCTCTTGAAATGATGTGTGATTTTTATCCTATAGTCTATTAATGTGGTGTGCCATATTGGTTGACCTGCATATATAGAACCACCCTTGCATCCTGGGGATAAATCTTTATAAGATCCTTATGTTACAATATAAAAAAATTAACTCAAAGTGAATGAAAAACTTGGGGGTAAGACCTGGAACTACACAATTCCTAGAAGAAGACATATAGGGGCAAAGTTTGATGACATTGGTCTTGATGATCATTTCTTGGATATGACCCCAAAAGTATAAGCAATAAAAGCAAAAATAGACAAGTAGGGCTATATCAAATGAAAAAACTTCTGCATAGCAAAAGAACAACAGACTGGAAAGACAACCTAGGGAAAGGGAAAAAATATTTGTAAACCATATATCTGATGAGAGTTAACATTCAAAATATATAAGGAACCCCTACAACTCAATAGCAAAAAAACAAACAAACAAACAAACAAAAACACCCAAAAACCTTGATTTAAAGAAATAGGCAAAGAACTTGAATAGACATTTCTCATGGAAGACATACAAATAACAGCACGAAAAGGTGCTCAACAGCACTAACCATTAGGAAAATGCAAATTAAAACCACAGGGAGTTACTACTGCATACCTGTTTAGGATGGCCATTGACAAAATTACAGAAAATAACAAGTGCTGGGAAGAATGTGAGAAATTGGAATCCTGATGTACCATTGATAAAAATGTGAAATGATGCAGCCACTATGGAAAACAGTCTAGAGCTTCCTCAACAAAATAAAGTGGAAATGCCCTATGATCCAGCAGTCCTACTTGTGAGTAGTTACCCAATAGAATTGAAAACAGGGTCTCAAAGAGATATTTGCACTCCTATGTTCACTAAAGCAGTATGTTTAATAACCAAGAAGTGGGGGGGAAAAACCCTAAATGTCCAATGATGGATGAATAGCTAAAGAAAACGTGATATATAAATAGAATGGAATATTAGTCTGCTTTAAAAAAGAGGGAACTTGTCATATAGTGAATCTTAAGGACATTATGCTAAGTGAAATAAGCCAGCCACAGAAAGATACATACTGCATGATTCCACTTATATGAGATTTCTAAAGTAATCACACTCATAGAAACAGAGTAGAATGGTGGTCACCAGGGGCTGCAGGAAGGGGAAATGGGGAGTTATTGTTCCGTGGGTACAGAGTTTCAGTTATGTAGGATGCAAATGTTCTATAGACCTGCTGTACAACAATGTGTGTACAATACCACACTGTACACTTAAAAATTTGTTGAGAGTAGATCTCATATTGTGTGTTTTCTTTTTTTACTACAATTAAAAAAGAGAGAGAGAAGAAGAAGAAAACATGTTTCTCTATTTGACCTGAGCAATATATCTGAAACTTGTTGGGTGATGGTGGTTGTTATACTTGTTTTCTTTTAAAATCTGGGGTATGATTTATCCAGAACAAAAATTTGACTTCCAAAAAAATTTTAACAGTAGCAAAGTTTTCATTCAAAAAAATTTTTTTAGCTCATAAATGACTCCACAGGGGTGCCTGGGGAGCTCAGGTCATAATTTCAGGATTCTGGGATCCTCTCTGCTCGGTGGGGAGTCTGCTTCTCCCTCTCCCTCTGCAGTTCCCGCCTGCTTATGCTCTCTCCTCTCTCTCTCAAGTGAGTAAATAAAATCTTTAGAAATAAATAAACGAATGAGTAAATAAATAACTGTAAAAGCTGACCTTCAAGAGGCTAACACAGCTGTTGTCTAAGGCAACACGGAAGATGCTGGCTATTTGTTCATCCTTAGGACAAGAGGAACCGCTCTAAATCTCCCCCACTCTGAGGCAAGGGAAAAGTAGGGTGGGTTCAGGGCAGGAAGAAATAAACATTTTAGTGCTATAATCACGGCTAATGGCTTCCCGCTGAAACTCCAGATCCCTGGGTGGTCGATTGGACTCCACCTGGGTTAGAGAAATATAATCAAGAACAAAATCTTCTCCCAACTCAGAAATCCTCTCCCCAAAGGTAGTGGAGAAAGAAAACACTTTTATTATTGAATAAGCATTAAATCAGAATGGGATGTGCATCACCGGCCATCTGCTAGGAGAGTGCAAAGACAGAAAAAAAATGTCCCTTTTTATCTGGCCAAGCAGATATTGCCCATTACATATGTGTTTTCATGCTGAACAGTGACGAGTCCTCCAGTGAGAGGACTGGTAACACCACTTGCCACATGGAGTTCATCCTAAATTCTCCTGGTAATTGGGGTGAATGAACAGCTTTGTTAGCTAATTGGCTTTATCCAGAGGAAAAACAAACTTTTTGTGCTTTCTGACTGTGGGTAGTTTTGTTTTGCAACTTGGAGCAAGGCATTCCTGCAGTTAGACTCCTGAGGCCCCACAGAAACCTAGATGCTCCCACCTCAGGGATAACCCCCGGGTCTTTGAGAAAGATAATCCCTAAAGGTCTCATTTGAAGATGATCTTCAAAAGGATTTCTATACATTTCGAAGAGATGCGAAAACACTTTCAATGGTAAGTTTTCCAAGGTAAATGCTTTCAGAAAACTGAGAGTATAGATATCCTGTCCCCCTCCGTTTTCAACAGAAAGAATTAATGTTTCTGATTTTTAATTTGTATCTGTTCTTATACCGGAACTGGCAACACGGAATTTTCAAGGGAACCTGAGGGTATTGCGGGGGTTTGGGGAGTCATGCTGGGCCTCAGTTTTCCGGAGGGGCCATATACCTGGCTGGGGTAGGTTGTGGGACGCTAGGAGGCACCATCTTCCCACTCTAGCCATGGGATGAACCAACCCGGGTCCTGGTGTAGGGTATGGGGGCAACTTCTTGCCCTTAGCAGCCCACAAGTCTTCAACGGGGCTTTTCAAAATCTTATGTAGTGTCTAATGCTGAGGCCTCGCTGTGTTCAGAGATTTAGTCACATGATAATGATGATGATGATGACGATGATGATGTGTGTGTGTGTGAGAGAGAGAGATTCTCATGGGGATAAACCTTGGTCTTTAGGGAAGGGTTCTTTCTATCAACTTCAACTTTTAATGGATGTGCACTGTGAGTTAATATGACTTTTATTTAAAAAAAACAAACAATGGGGCACCTGGGTGGCTCAGTGGGTTAAAGCCTCTGCCTTCGGCTCGGGTCATGATCTCAGGGTCCTGGGATCGAGCCCCGCATCGGGCTCTCTGCTCCGCGGGGAGCCTGCTTCCTCCTCTCTCTCTGCCTGCCTCTCTGCCTAGTTGTGATTTCTCTCTGTCAAATAAATAAAATATTAAAAAAAAAAAACAAAAAAAAAACCAAAAAAACAAAACCAAACTAGTCTTGAATCCTGCCTAAAGCTGACTTTATAAGAAGTTTGCTTTTTTTTCCCCTCAAAAGTGATGTCTTCTAATCAGTTCTTTTTAAACCCAATTTGATCAAATAGCTGAGTCCTAGTCCATAGGTTTTTAACCACTTACCAGACCAGATTCTATTATTCTTTTTCAGTGAGCTTGTGAGAATACATATAGCTGTCATTTGAGATGAGGTCATGTAACAGCCTTCCCTCCTTCCTTTTTCTCCGTTATCCAACACTACCCCACTGGATCAGTTCCTCATTAAAAGCATTTAACCCAGACCAAGTGATAGTAGCCAGTGTGTGTATCATAAGACAAGATCGAGTTACATCACCCCCGTATCAAGCTCTGCTTTACTTTGTTTGGTTATCACCACTATTGGTTCTTGATTTCCCACTGATCAAACAGAGGTGAATGGCAGCTACGTGGAAATTACAATGTAAATTGTTGTGTGCAAAGCCCAACTGAACAGGAAAAGCTGCTGTTAAGGGGACTGCTGTTGTGAAGGTCTACGCTGGACTGGTTTGACTTTCTTAGTATGAAATAAATATATGTTAGTGTAAAAATGGTTAGGGCCTTAACTACTTCGTGTTATCATGTGTCAAGTTCATGTAGCAAAAGCGTCACGCAGTGAGCACGGATTTAGTTACCAACAATCTTAAGCGACGATATTACATTTCCAAATTATTTTAGGCTTAGGCATCAGAAAGTGTAATTATGTTCTTTATATTATTTCCTAACTGTGAATCACTTTCATTCCTATTCATTTATAAAGCCCATCAAAAATGTATTTGCATTTGCTCCCTTTCCAGATACTCTCTCTCCTCAACACCAACTGTGCTTGTTAAATCAATGTACCCTTGACTTCTTGTGTCCCTGTAAGAGAAGTTTTAGCTGTTCATAGACTTCACACACACCCCTAGTCATTTTCTGTATTGTATTTCCCTACCTAATAAAGAGTAGTAATTAATTTCCAAGCAATGAAACAAGAATCTGGCAATTCTCAGACGAGAAGTAAAGGGTGAAATATGCCTGATATTCTAGGGCTCTCTCTTTATTTTGTATCCTCAGATAGATTTTTAATTTCCTAATACAGCATCCATGTTTTCCACATCTATTTCTCCCAGTGCCTGAAGCAGGCAGATGGCCCCAACAGGTAGATGGCCCCAAAATGCCCTGTTGAGTGGAAGAAGAAATGTGCCTGAAACAGCTCCCCAGCCTAACCCTTTATTATAAGGAAGACACGACTCTGAATATCAAAAAAGTGAGATGGGAATTTTTAAGATACTTAATTAATTAAGATGAATTACATCAACGTATTCGAGCACTTGGCAATGTATTCTATTATGGACATGATGCATTTAGTGAAGTCGTCTACAGTCTGGCTTTCCAGAGCAGGACAGAGAAAGAGAAAGAATAGTCTTTAATTACCCCAGGCTTATTTGAATTTTACTCACCTATTTGTTTTCGATCTGGTGCTAATATAATGTCAGCTATTTGTCTGAAATATTCTCCTGTGTCTTTTGAGAACAAAGACCACTGAGATTTTAGAAGAGAATGTGTTTTATTTTCATTTTAGATTTAGGGAAGAGTTGAATGATCACTTGGGACTTTTAAAAACTGATGTCTTTACTGCATGTAGTAGAATGGATGAGCTAGTTTCTTCTTCCACATCCCTGCACTGAAAGAAATAGCCTCTCTATTTGTATGTGACATTTTTCTTAATCAGAGAGTGGAAATGAACCTGTAAGCCCTTTTGGCTTTCATGAACTTAAGGAAATTGATTTAACTGGTTTTTAAGAGAGATTAAATGAAAAAAGGTTTTTTTTTTCTAACACCCCTTAAAAATCAATCACACCAAATCTTAATTTGGTTTCCAATATTATTACTCCATTACTCTAATAAATTAAATGATGGATCAATATTTCCAATTTTTCATGATGCCTTTATGATTTTAATGTGAAGTTCATCACCATCAGTGAAATAACTCAGAAAATGTATGTATTGCTGAATTATGTTTTCTCTCCTCTCTGTATAAAAGAATCAGTGGCCAGGGTGCAGGTTAAAAAAAATGAGGCCATTGAGGAAAGAAGGAAGGTGAAGGGTACTAGTATTTATTAATATTATTATTGTATTATTAATATTTATTATCTGTGTGCTCAACCCATTGCCTCATTTAATCCTTTCCTTTCAAAATGAATTGTATTGACTCTTACAATGAGGAAAATGAGAGACTTCCCAAACTGTGTCCAAGACTTCCTAGCCAGAAAAAAGTAGGGGACCCAAGATTAGAAACAGAATTTCTCTGGTTTTCAAGTATTTCTACTAAATTATGATGGCACAAACATGACTCAGCTATGGCATAGACATGGATATGACTGGGATCATTTAGCCCACAAAAGTGAATACAATGGGGGAAAATTCATGCTTTAGCTGAACAAAGTCTAGATACCCAGAGGATGATAAAGGAAGATCTACAAGGACATGTCAGGGAACATTAAGATAGGAATTGAAGAATTTTAATTAGATTTATGGAAGACAGTCTTGACTGTTCAAGTTGTCTGGTGCAATTTTTGCTTGGACAGATATTATAAATATATTTTCAGTTAAATGCAAAGCATTTCTGAAAAGCTGAAAAGAGCAGGAATTTAAGACAGAAAACAGTAACTTTCTGTTGATGCAGAAAACATAACCAAAGACGTTTATGTGATTTCTTAGGTTGTCTTCAGTGAGAAATTATAAACTTTGTTACCTGTATTTTATTTTTCATTTAAATTTTAACTAAGTCCATGTGTATTTTACAAATGCTAACATGTCATTTTGTCCAGGTTTTATGCTAAAAAGATGTGCAATCCCATTATACTTAATGTGAATGGGTTTGTTTGTTTGTTTTTGAGAAATAATAACTTGGTTTTTTTCATGCTTCCAAAATTTTTATGCAGTAAGCCGCCTATTTGGGGGGTGGATTATCCTGTCAGTTCAGCTTATTTATAATGTTAAATTTTTGATTCATCATTAATCTTTCATATGATTTACCAATGTAGATATGATATTAACTTTGAACTCAGAGTCTCATTGTGAATTATACTCTTCTACACAGGTGTTCTTGTCTCTCAATTTTTCTGTCTTTAAGCAAGGAATCATAATACAATTGAGAATTCCATTATATGATTTTATTTAGGTAAATATCTTAGGTAAATGACACACAGGTTATTATTTGGTTCCCTTGGGTTTCTAGGAATTCATGCATGTTGGTATTACTATAACATTTTGGAACATTCTTGTTTCCCTAGGTAGATGAGTAGAAGATTATAGTACATCTAGAAGTGAGATGATCTCGGGGTAATTCTTTAAGCTAAAACTAGTCTCCCGTGAATCTTTTTGGGACCAAAGATGAGTTTTAGCTAGCCCACATTCCTTAGTACCATGTATCTGTTTCACCAATTATGACAGCTAAGAAGACTCACCTGTATAAAATAGAAGTTCATTCTAGAACTGGTTTTGATTTCAGATTCTGAGTCCTCATATTGTCTTCTGGTAAATAACTCTATTCAGAGGATTCCATGTGAGTTTGTTTATTTGTTTATTATTTTTGGTTAAGATTTTTTTTTTTTTTTTTTGTCACAGAGAGAGAGAAAGCAAGCACTAGCAAGGGAGTGGCAGGCAATGGGAGAAGCAGGCTTTCTGCAGAGCAAGGAGCCTGATATAGGACTTGATCCCAGGACCCTGGGATCATGACCTGAGCCGAAAGCAGATGCTTAACCGACTGAGCCACTCAGGCTTCCCTCCATGTGAGTTTAGATAAACACAATGATTTTTGGGTCAAATCTGGGACACTTGACTCATTGTCAAGCCATTCAAATCTTTATCTCTCAACTTGTCCTTCCTTCCTCTGGTTATATTCTAAAGCTATAAAGGTTTTTAACAACAATAGCAAGGCATCTCAAGATTGGAGCGGTATCCAGTTTCAAATATGTCATGAGGTCCGTCCAGCAGTCCTATGAGGAGGTCCACACGGGAAGAACCGAGGCCTCCTAGCAGTAGCTGTTGAGTGAGCTATCTGGGACGTGGATCCTCTAGTTCCATTCCTGACTTTCAATGACTTCACCCTGAGCCAACAATATGACTGCAACCTTTTATGAGACCATCGAGCCAAAACCATTCAGCAAAGCCGTTCCTGAATTTCTGACTCACAAAAACTGTGAGGAAATAATATTTGTTTTATTTTTAAGGTGCTAAATTTAGGGATAATTGTTTTGCAGCAGTAAATAACTAATGCCGTGTGTGTGTGTGTGTGTGTGTGTGTGTGTGTGTGTGTTCTCTTCCCTGTGGTGGGCTTCTTTACTACTTGTGGAGTTTTTCCCAGTTAATTGCCAGGTTGGAGGTGGGGACTGAGTTTGAGAGAAGGGGACAGGAGTAGAGCTGGCCCAATGGTATAAGTTGAAGCACATTTTATTATCATAGTGTCACAAAAAATTGATACCTTTGAAGAGATGAGAGTAATGGTCTCCAATTTAATAGACATGACATGCTAAAATTCTTTTTATATATTGCAGCCAGAAAAATTCTTTTTCTATATTGCATTTTATGAAGGATGAATCTTACTATCTAATTCTACTACTTAAAACCCTTTGAAGATCAGAGTCAGAATTCCATACATGGTTGACAAGACCTCTCTTAATGTGGTTTCTGCTGATCTCTCCAGTCATTCCAATCCTTGTTTCACCAACACCTCACACCTCTGGTCTTCCTGGAGGATGTTCTCCGTGTGAACCATGGATGCTTTCACTTGCCAGCCTTGGTAAGGATTTTCCCTGCCTGGAGTTCCACATTCTTGCTCTGCCCAATTTTTTCTTTTCTTTCTTCTTCTTCTTCTTCTTCTTCTTCTTCTTCTTCTTCTTCTTCTTCTTTACTCTATGTTGCCCACAAGTCACATTCAGCCTTTAGATATTTTGTTTGATCTCCACTGCATTTTTGAAAATTTTGAATGAACATTTTAAAAATTTTGATTTCCTCTAATGAAACAATGAAAAGCTGGGGCAAGATGGAGTTTTCCTCCTACCCTGGAGACACATGATCTGTGCACTGACCCCTACTCCAGACCCCTCCTTTCACTGACTGCTGAAAATAACATTTTTAGCAGGCAGTGTGAATTAGTCCAGGTCCTCTAAGAAGCTGACACCAAGGAGGGATTAAATGTGCAAGAAAGTAATCGGGGAAAATGCCTATATGAAAAAAAACAATAGAAAGACATTTTAAGGGTACCCAGGATTTGTTTTATTAAGGTATGGTAAGAAACACAGACGTGGAGATGACACAGTTTCCTATAAATAGGTGGCATGTTGCACCACACGGGTAAGCACTAAGACTGGTCAGGAGACAGAGGATGCTGAAGAGAATGTGGGCAAAAGCCTTCACTCTGGTTTCTGCAGGAAGAACTAGGTGGAGGTGGGGAATTCAGATTTCTGAATGGCCAGTTTGGATAATTTCAGCGGGCTCCAGGGGCATAGGGGACATCCTTAGTTGTTTGGTACCTGGCCTTCAGGTGACTGAGACCAGTGAATGGTGGCCTGGAGTGTGAAAGCCCAATTAGGAGGTGATTGGATGTTGGGAGCAAGGATTGGTGGGTTTATAATTGAAAGACATGCTCAAGAGCCAGTTTATTGTCTCTGGGAATTGCCTAGCCCTGGGAGGGTCATGCCCTCTAAAGTCAGCCAAGTCCCAACGTGTCAAAATCTCAGCACACAGAAAATAAAAGGACATGGTTAACACAGAAGGGAGCATGCAAAGGGAACCCACAGACTACCGTGCAAGTCTGCGCCTGAGAGAAGAGAGAGGGAGGGAAGTTGGGTGGAAAGATCCTAGAATATCAAACAGTCTGAGGAAGATCTGGCAAAGCAGTTGGGGAGATTTCAGGCCAAAATTTGCCAGCAAAGGAATCCCGTATGTCCCAGGAAAAGGACTTAGTGCCCTATCACCTTCTGTCATTTGATGGGAGAAATGGCCTCCATGCAAATGCAGCCAAGGGTTTGAAAGTATAGCTGCCGGGGCCTTTGGCCTGGTGTGCCTGTCATGGAAGGGTCTGGGAGGCACATTCTCATGGCTGCCATCGGACGTCATCCTTATTTCACAGGTGAAGAAACCTCATTTTGGAAAGTTTAGGGAACGTTTCCTAGAGTTACAAAACGAACAAATGGAAAAGCTAAAAATTCAACATTAAAAATGTTTGCTCATAGCCCCATGCAGTATGTCACTTTATTAACAGACAAGCTACCTATTCATCAGACAGGGCTTTTGAAAAGCTCTCAAGAGACAAGGCTGTCTGTGGTAGATTCAGCCAATTCCCTTTATCAGTATAAGTAATCCTTATATTGTCAGTTGAGAGCCAGTGGATTTGTCATGAAATTGATGAATAATATAATTTTGAATGGTGGTTTTCATTTATCAGACATTTAGAATTTAGGTGTTCAGCAGAGTTCAGATAATTTTAATATAATACATTTAGGAAATATTTCCCCAAAGAAGTCATAAACCATGTTCTTTATCACTTCCACATTTTTTACTCTTTAATATTAGTGGCCCCTCACCCAGAGACTATACAGTCACAACGTACTCAGGCATTGTTAGCACTAGGATCAAGGACTCAGTTGATTAATAGGTTTATGAGGCCAAGGTCACTGGCTCAACCACCTTGAGGTGAAGTTAGCTTCATCTAGTCCCAAGGTCACAGACCTGACTTTTCAGCCAAGTCATACTGCAAAGGTATATACAAGAACATCGACACTTCTTTATACTTTATGAAGATAGATCCACTACAACTTAACTACCCACCCCCCAGGCACAAGACATAAGCATTTGTCAGATTCTAGGTGTCCGTCGATTCCATTGATGAATTTCACACATGCCCAATTTATCTACTGATGAAATGTCATCCAATTTCAGTATGGTAAGCTTTTTCTGTAATACTCTGAAAAATGTAAATTACTATAAAAGTATGCTATCAAGGAGCATGACTATAATACTGAGGATAATAATAATATTCCTCTTATGGTCTAGTCTTAGTTTATGTGGTAGGCTGCCTCTAAAAGGAGCCCCAGTGATCTCTGACTCGTGATGTTCACAGCTTTATATAATTATCTGCTCTTGAGTGTGGGCCAGACCTAGTGACTCAACTTCAGGGAACAGGAATAGTGCAAAAGTAATATAATGTCACTGTCAACATTAGGTTATTTTAAAAAGACTATAATTTCCATCTTGCTTGCCATCCCTTACTCTTTCTTGCTTGGAGAATTTGCTCTGGGAGAAGGAAACTGTCCTGTTGTGGAGACTTGTGGGAAGGAAAAGATGTCTCCATCCAGTGAGGATATGAGGCCCACCCACAGCCACCGAAGGAAACGTGGAAGTGGATCATCTGAGGCCTGTCTATAGTTCTGCAGTTGAGCCTGGAAGCAGTTCTGTCCCTCGGCAGGCCTTGAAATGACTAAAGCCCAGGATGACATGTTGTATGAGAGACATCTTCAGTCAGAGAACCCAGTCAGCTTTGCCCAGATTCCTGACCCATAGAAACTTTGAGATAATAATTGTTGTAATAAGACACCAGGTTTTGGAGGTAATTTGTTACACAGTAATAGGTAACTAATATACCTGGGACACCGCATAAAACATTTGGGATGTGAAGATTTGCTGTGGGTTCATAAAGAATTCAGGTGAGTTTTCAATGATGCTTCCTCCAAAGGATTTGCACAGCCAAAAGTGGGAACAGATACTGTTCTTCCTTATAACGTATAAAGATTCTCTGAACTTTTCATATTAAATTACCCCATTATTAGCAAATCCTGTGCCACTTATGTCAGAATAAACTGGAAAGGGCTAGAAAGGGAAAGTATATTTATGTTCCTGTACAAATCGGTGAAAAGTATAAACCTTTATTTTAGAATCACCCTTGAAAGTAAGAACAGTATTGGAGTTTTAGTTGCCTCTGGAGTGTTCAATAAATATTTTCTATGAGAGCACATTTGTTCTCTCCCAAAGCATGGCGTGGCATAATGCTATGCAAATACCAAATATAGCACCTAGTAAAAAGCCATTAGTGGAATATTCACTCAAAATTCATGGATTTTGACATAAATAATTTGCACACTTAATGACCCATCCCATACCCAGGCTCAGTAAAAAGTTTCCCATTACCTTGAAAGCCTAGGAAAATTATAAATACTTTTCCTTCAGTAAGGAGGCAGTGCAATATACCAAAAGACCAGGAGTCAAATAGACGTAGGTCTGAATCCTGGCTCTTCCATTTATGAACTGTGTGACATTGGGCAAGTCACTTCCCCACTCCGAGTCCCAGTACCATGTCTGTAAAACAAGGATGACCTCATGGGGTTGTCAAGAAAATTGAGTGTGACCTTCTTTGTGAAGCACTGGGCCAGGCACATTGTAAGGATACAAGAAGTGGAAGTTATTGTTGCTATTACTATTGTTCAAAAACTCCCTCGTTACGAAAATACTAAAAATTTTTCAGAAGCAGTCAGTCATAGTAACTCACACAAATATTCACTGATTTCTTATTCCACCTCTTTCTCACCTTTTGTCCACCATCATAGCCCCCTCTCTGTTTCTACTGCTTGTCAAACCAAAGCTTCAAAATGAAAAATCAAGGGAGTAGGAACATCTGTCCAGATGTTAAAATCCCCATATTGACACAGCCTTTCCTGGGGAAAGCTTACTTCTCTACCAGAAGACAGAAAAGAAAGATACTTAACAGGAAGATAATCCCTACCCACAGATTTAGAGTAAGGTTTATATACCATTTTAATTAATAGGACATTAACATACAGGTAAGAGTGATCATTTGTATTTCACTTCATATCACTAATTAGCTCTAGCGGTGTGTTTTATTCATATTCATTTTATGAGAAAGATAGAAATTTGAAAAGACTAAATTGTATTTGATGTGATTATGACATACAGCAGATTTTAAGGTAATTTTGAGAGTGAAGCACACAGTTGGGGTGTGTCACTTGAGACGTGATTTTTAAAGCCCTAAGTAGGTAATAACGTTAACATGGTAAGTTTCAGCCAGAATTTTGTAGAAATCCCCTTATTCCAAACATGGGTCAAACCAAACTATGAGTTTCCTATGAATACCTCCCACAATAAGCTGATCCTTACTATAATTCTTCGTAACTGTATCTGTTTATTTTCACAGCTAACAAGTTTATGTTTACTTGTGGATTTATATTCTAATGATGGTCTTTTCCACTAAGCCCTAAGCTAAAGAGGATAGGGATCTGTACAATTTTTTCACCATGCCATCCTCAGCCCAGTAGTCTCTTTCTTTTTTCTTTTCAAGTTTTTATTTAAATTCCAGTTAGTTAACATATATGGTAAAATTGGTTTCAGGTGTAGAACTGAGTGATTCCTCAATAACATATAACACCCAGTGCTCATCACAGTGCCCTCTTTAACACCCATCACCCATCTAGCCCATTCCCTGCCCACCTCCTTCCATCAACCCTCAGTTGGTCTCTATAGTCTCTTGTGGTTTGCTTATAGTCTCTAGGAGTTTCTTGTGGTTTGCTTCTCTCCCCCTCTATTTTTTTGTCCCATAGGTTCATCTGTTTTGTTTCTTAAATTCCAAATATGAGTGAAATTATATGGTATTTGTCCTTCTCTGGCTTATTTCATTTAGCTTAATACATTATAGTTCCAGCCATATCATTGCAAATGGCAATATTACATTCTTTTTGATGGCTGAGTAATATGGCATTGCATATATATATATGTATAGGGACCACCTCTCTTTTATCTGCTCATCAGCTGATGGACATTTCTCAGCCCAATATCCAATAAATATTTGTTAATTATTGAATTAAAGAGTCAATGTATGTGTTTATGGGATAGTTTTTGCTGATTTACTTTTACATATGTTTGACATACAGATGGTGAACATTTTGAAACCTTTCAATGCCTTAGGTTTAGATATATATGTAACTATAACTTTTCCTATATATTCCAGTTTATTGTGGAGAATTATACCTCAATCCAAAGTTTGAAAAGTTTTCATATTACCACTGCAGACTTTAAAAAAGACATCATTAAGAATGCTAGACTCAGTCTTGAAGAGTGATAGACAACTAGTGCAGGTCTTCTCAAAGGCTCAGTACTAATAAAAAGGATGACATTGAGACTGCTCATTCCACCATTGCGTCAACCCCCAGATATCGCACAAGATGATTCAGATTAATATATCCACATGGAGGCTTTGCCTTGCTTGCTGCTATACCCCCAGAATAAACAACAGTGGTTAGTATAGAGGAGGCACTTATTAAGTGACTGTGGAATGCACCTCACAGTCAGTCAAACTGAGAGACTCTTCTGATGCTTAACACAAGAATTTAACAGGTAATTTTGATGATGGTTTTTGATAGCGTTAGTTTATCTCTGGATTCAAAAATGATATTTCCAGTAAATAATTTAGAGACAGTATATTAAATCTAAAACAACATATTATTAGTTTTCCAAAAGTTTAACAAAAAATTAAACAAGAGTTGTACACACTAGAAGCTTCTAGGCATTCAGTTTGGAAACAAAGCAGTAACATTTCTCTGTAATAATGGGCATTAGCTGCCAATAGAAAGAAAAGATATTTAAAGAGAGTGTTCATTGTACATACAGAAGAATTCACAGCATGGCATTAGTTTTAGAACACAGCTTCTTTTAGACATTGTTTTCTTTAGAAAGAAAGGTCGGTCACATACTGTAATTTCCTCAAAAGGACATAGGTAATTTTGAAAAACCATTTTGAAGGACACAAGTCAAATTGGTCTGACTAAAATGTAAAAGTTTTACTTAAGTAATATTTATAGCAGACAACTCAGACTCATGCTCCTCTCATACTTTACCCATTCAATCTCCCACCCCCCCAAGTTAAGAAAGGCTTTCACTTTTTACCCTATCTGTACTCAGATTATTGGGCATTGTATAGGTGTGTGCTACTTTGCCACACATTTTTTTTGTGTAAACTGGTATTTAAAGTCTTTAAGAACTAACATTTCTCAGTGTATGTCCTGTTCCCCATGATTGTAAATTAATTTAATGACATTAAATAGAATAGTTATACCATTGCTAACTGGAGTACTGCTGGATTTTTAAAAAATTATTTTTAATAAATAAGACAAATATATTCTTGTTTTTAAAAAATTATGGCTATAGCTAAAACTCAAGTTTCATTTGTTCACCACCTCTGGTCTCAATCCCTTTCTCGGAGGTAATAACAGTTATCAGTGTGGTAGGTATTCCCCTATTTCTTGGGTTCTTTATAATATATATTTAAAAAAATATTTATGTTTATTATATTATATTATATTATATTGCTTTAGGTATATCTAATATATTATATACACCTATATATATTATAAACCCTTAGATACATATACCAATAATTTCCATTTTTAAATTTCAGTGCCTTTGATAATTTTTCCACATTAGTACTTATAGATGGAATTTAATTGAAGATTTCCTTTATAATTTGTACTTAGAAGCATGTATTTTTGTCCAATCTTCCTTGACTTCCATGAATTTCTAAGCAATAGTTGATGGGATAAGATTAGCATTATCAGGAAACCTACAACTGGGCCCTTAAGTTAGTTTCACTGCATAAATATTAGATGTGGCAAGTCAGAATTTATCATTGCAATGCTTTTGGATATCCAGCATTTCACACTGGAAAGCCACCTTCTTTTCTACCTTAATTCCATGGCGTATTTAGAAAATTTTAGAGAAGGTTAATGCCTCTGAAACAAACAAACAAAAATATGGATCCTAACATAAGACTTTAAGATTCATTCTTTTTTTTATATTCATACATTTATACCTTCATTTAACAATAATCTAATTAACACTCTTTATGAGGCATTCTTCTAACACCTAAGAATGAGAATGTAAATACTTAACCTCAATCCAAAGGAGATCATCGTTTACTACAGGAAAACAGCTAAATAACCGAATAAATTCATACAGCGTTTAAAAGCTGCATAGAAGGATAAACAATGCCATTATTGCCTTGCACATAGAGAGAAATTTTAGACAATTAACCATTATATATTGACTACATGTGCTAAGCACCATGCTAACTGCTGGCATTGCATGGCCTTTTTTCTTTTGCAATAGTAAAGTATTTACCTCCATGTCTTTGAATCCTCAAGCTTCTTTCTGGGTACACTAGGAAAATAGTGTAGTGGTTAAGAGCAGAGGTTCTTGTACCTCGTTGTCAAACCCTTGTTCTGTCCTTTCCTAATTGAGTGATCTTGAATTTAGCTTCTCAGTTTCATTATCTACATAATTTGGTTACTGGTAGTATAACTGAACCATAAGATTGTGGTGAGAATTAATACACATGAAGCACTTAGGAAAATGTCTGACATAGAGACATTATTCCATATGTATTAATTATGTGATGTCACCTTCAGAGGGTTCCGTTCATTAGCTCTCATCAGGCATTTTCTCTTTGTCTTCAGTTCTAGATGTTCAGCCCTTTTCCTTAGGGTGGATTTCATGGTGTGCCATGAAGATTCGCAGCTATACTCACTCACCCATGACTTCAGAGAGATTTCATTTAGATACCTCCAGGATGAGAGGAACAGTCATAATCTGAAAATAGCTTCAATCCAGTTACACCTTAATAAGCACGAGATTTATTTCTGAAATATATACTCACATATAATTCCTTTCATAGAAAGAAAATAAATAAAATGAAGAAGACTTCAGAATAAAGCACACACAGGCACACACTTCAGATTCAAATCTTGTTTGAATAAGTTCTTCAAGAAACTTCAAGGTACAGCTATTATAAATGTGGTATATATATTTTTAATTTAGCACTTTAATCTTTCCCAGGGGTGATGTTGCTGTGTAATTCTACTCCTTGGCAAAACTGACTTTAAATCATTTCTATCAGGCGAGTAGTGATAGGGTTGCCAGATAGAGCAAATAAAACTACAGGGCACCCGGTTACATTTGAATTTCAGATTTTAAAAAAAGAGAGTTTTTTTTTATTATAAGTACATCCCATGTGATTTGGGGGACATAGTTATATGAAAAACTTACTGATTATCTGAAATTCAAATTCACCTGGCTGGGCATCATGTGTTTCCTTTGGCATCCCTGGGGTGGTGGGGGGAACGCATCTCATATGCTCCTGGGAATGCTTCCACATGTTGTTACGTGCCTTCGTCCTACTTGCCTCTCACCCTGCGCACTCCAACTCTTTAGAAATATCACTGAAAGCATTCGTGTACAATCATTTTTTTTTGAACATTTAAATTTGCTGAAGCAAATAGCACAGCGACACCCATAGTCCAAAATTATCAGACTTATCCTTTCCTGCTGGCCCAACTTAGTCTACTGCCTCCCAACACAATCCCATTTCTTTCTGCCTTCTGTTTCCTTTTGGAAGCTTTCTTTTTCTTTCCTTCTTTTTTTTTTTTAAGATTTTATTTATTTACTTGGCAGAAAGAGAGAGAGCAGAGAGTACCCACACAAGCAGGGGGAGCGGCAGGCAGAGGGAGAAGCCAGCTCCCTGTTGAGCAAGGAGCCAGATGCACGGTTCCATCCCAGGACCCTGATATCATGACCCGAGCCGAAGGCAGGCACTAACACACTGAGCCACCCCGGCACCCCTGGCAGTTTCTTTCAATGTTTGCTTTTCTTCCTTAAACAACATGGCTTCTCATATGTTAAGATTAGTGCTGGGGTACGGGGACAGAAAACAAATATGAAAAAAGAAAACCTGTTGAGCCCAGAAATAAGTTATCCATTATTTCAGCCATTCCTTGGCTGCTGTCCTCATCTTTATTTGTTTGTTCCCAACTGATCCCGACTGATCAAATGCAAACACTGGTTCAATTCAGATATTCCCTCTTTTCCCCCTGGAATCATAGCAGGAACCTTTAAAATATGCAGATTGGTGCACTATAAATTGATAGTTTCCAACTGAAAATACATTGACAGGGCTGTGCAGAAATATTCTATTATTTTTTTCTCCATCTTTCTCTTCCACTGTCCAGATTGATTATATCAAAAAAATCTTATTCATTTCAAAACATTCTAATTCCAAGTTTCACCCTTCACTCTAAGTCAGTAACTTCATGCTCAGCCTTGCAGAGAAAACAGAAACCATCACACAAGGTCTTCCTCACCTTCCTCAAACCCCATATACAATTTGCCAGAACCCATGCTTCCCTGATATTTGTGTTTACAGTGGAAGAGGTATTCTCTCCTTCCTAAAGTTTTGGATGCTAGGTTTATCTGCTTCCTCAAGGATTGTATTTCATCAGTTTTCATCTCTTTATTTAATTTCCTAACCTTTTCCTTGTTGCTGTTTCAATGGTTGAAGAGGATTTAAACACTTCATAGACTTTTGTATCTTAAACAAAGAAGCAAATATTCACCCTGGTATCTCCTTCATTCTTCTTTACACTACTTCTTTGTCCTCTTCAAAATCAAGCATTCTGAAAAACAGAGATCTGGAATTGCTATTTCTAAGTCTTATTTAACCATGGACTCTTCTGCCCTCTGCTTTAAAAGGAAACTGCTTTCACAAAGATTCTCATTGTTACCTTTTTGCTAAATCTAATGAATATCTTTTAGTTTTTATTTTACTTGATCTTTCTTAAACACTTGACCACCTCTTGAAATATTTTTCCCTTGAATTTCTGAGATACCACATCTTCTATTTCATTCTTTCTCCTTCCATTGCACCTATGACTACAAGAGCTATAGCTCCACACCACCTGCGTTAATTTCTTATGGACTCTGTAGCAAATTACTGCAAATTTGTTGGCTTAAAGCAACAGAAATTTATTCTCTTACATTCCGGGGGCTACAAGTGGGAATTAAGTTGTGGCAGAGTTATTACCTCCAGCTGTCTTACGGGAGAACTTTTTCTTGTTTCTTTCAGTTTCTGGTGGCTGTTGGCATTTCTTGGCACGATGATTATTTTTTTGTGTCAACTTAGTTGACTATGGTTTCCAGAGATTTAACCAAACACTAATCCAGAGGCTGCTGTGAAGGTATTTTGTGGATATGGCTAACATGTACAATCAATGACTATAAGTAAAGGCAATTATTATGCTAGTATTGTACTATTGTTAAATAGAAAAATAGATTGTTAACGTAAATGGACCTTAAGAAAAAGGGTACTGAGGGGCACCTG
This sequence comes from Martes martes, assembly GCF_963455335.1. Taxonomy (NCBI): domain Eukaryota; kingdom Metazoa; phylum Chordata; class Mammalia; order Carnivora; family Mustelidae; genus Martes; species Martes martes. The sequence goes on from NW_027666282.1 coordinate 26,006, forward strand.
GGTGGCTCAGTGGGTTAAGGCGCTGCCTTCAGCTCAGGTCATGATCTCAGGGTCCTGGGATTGAGTCCTGCATCGGGCTCTCTGCTCAGCGGGGAGCCTGCTTCCCCCCCCCTCTCTCTCTGCCTGCCTCTCTGTCTACTTGTGATATCTCTCTGTCAAATAAATAAATAAAATCTTTAAAAAAAAAAAAGAAAAAGGGTACTGAATTCCTAGGTGACACTGGTTTTCCTGGAGTTCACCAATGTCCTACTATCTTCCAGTCTCTTCTCTGCTCTGAAGATTTTATCCAGCCTAGCTCATTAGCGTGTTCTCCAGCTGTAGAGGGCCAGGACAAACAAGATCTTTACACTGAAATCAATAAACTTTGCTTAGAAAAATTACAGGAGGGTCAATTAAATGGAGAGGTGTATCATGTTCATGAATAATATACATGCTGATATAATCTCAATAAAAATTCAAGTAGTTTTTGTATAAATTGGAAATTTTATTTTGAAATATACCAAAAAACCAGCAATGGATACAAACCAATATAATCTTGAAAGAGTAAAATAAAGTTAGGAAACTACCAATAATGAAAGATGCAGCTAATAAGACAATATACGATAAGGACAAGGATGAACAAAAAAAGACATTAATGGAACAGAATAGAGGATTCATTTGTAGATTCACATGTGTCTGGTCATTTGATTTAAAACAAAAGCACCATCAGGGAAATACAAACCAAAACCACAGTGAGATACCACCTCACACCAGTCAGAATGGCTAAAATTAACAAGTCAGGAAACGACAGATATGGTGAGGATTCGGAGAAAGGGGAACCCTCCTACACTGTTGGTGGGAATGCAAGCTGGTGCAGCCACTCTGGAAAACAGCATGGAGGTTCCTCAAAAAGTTGAAAATAGAGCTACCCTATGACCCAGCAATCGCACTACTGGGTATTTACCCTAAAGAAACACATGCAGTGATCCAAAGGGGCATATGCACCCGAATGTTTATAGCAGCAATGTCCACAATAGCCAAACTATGGAAAGAACCTAGATGTCCATCAACAGATGACTGGATAAAGAAGATGCAGCCATCAAAAAAAAAAAAAAAAGAAGAAAAGAAAAGAAAGAAGTGAAATCTTGCCACTTTCAATGATGTGGATGGAACTAAAAGGTATTATGCTGAGCGAAATAAGTCAATCAGAGAAAGACAATTACCATATGATCTCTCTGATAAGAGGAATTTGAGAGGCAGTGCGGGGGGATCTTGGGGGGTAGGGAAAGGAAAAAATGAAACAAGATGGCATAGGGAGGGAGACAAACCATCAGAGACTCTTAATCTCACAAAACAAACTGAGGGTTGGTGGGGGGTGGGGGGTTAAGGGAGGGTATGTGCTAGGGTGAGTGCTGTGAAATGTATAAGCCTGATAATTCACAGACCTGTACCCCTGGGGCTAATAATACATTATATGTTAATAAAAATAATTTTTAAAAAAGCATCAATGCATTCAAGAGAGAAAAGGGTGATTTTTTCCTATAAGTAGTGCTGGGTCAATTGGATACTTATATGGGTAAAAAAAATCCAAACTATACTTCACATATCACACTTAAAAATTAATTTGAGATAGATCATGCACCTAAATGTAAAAGGTAAAATTTCCATTCATCAAAAACCTCCATTAAAAGGAAACATTATGTCACAGAATGGAAAGAGATATTTGCAACATATATATCTGACAAATGTCCAGAACATATAAAGAACTCGCTCAAATAAATAAGAAAAAACAATTCAAATTTTACAATTACAAGTATCTTAAACAGGCATTTTGCAAAGAAGGATATCCAAATAATCAATAATTATATGAAAAGGTGATCGATAACATCACTCATCATGGAAATGCAAATTAAAATAACCATATGATATTCTTCCCTCCACCAAATATCTGAAATTAAAAATACCAAGTGTTGCAGAAATTATCTGCCTTTAGTGCCTGCAGTTCTTGGTCACACCACCTGAAAGAATGAAAATGTAGACCAGATGGAGAGTGGTGGGCAGCAAAGCAAAGTTTATTGAGTAATAGTTTAAAGCTTCCAGAGAGGGAGGGGGTCCAGAAAGAATTGACCCCAGAGTTTTTAAGTTTAGGGGTTTTTAGGAGCTCTTTTACAGAACTATCTTAAGCAATCAGGATGTGCTGAGTCATGCCAATCAGGGCTTTGGTCTTGTATCTCTGTCTACTGTCCATGTGCTGATGGTCTTTTTTTGCTGACATCTGGGGGCTTATGTCTTAACTGCCCCTTGCCCACGAAACTGACAAATGCTTTGTGGTGAATTGCCTTATTTTAGGACGTTTTGCAGAAGTCGTTTCTGCAAAGGCTGCAAAACAGAATGTCAGTGTGGTCTTGTCTAAGCTGAAAAACAGGATGTCAATGCTGTTTTATTTTAGCTGTTCTGACTCCATATTTTGTTGTTGGGGATCCTGGCCCTGATCACCTAACTGTCCAACTAACTTGTAACACAACCATAACAACTGTTGATGAAGATAACAAATAACTGAAATTCTCATATATTTTACTGGTGGGAATATAAAATGATGTAACTCCTTTGAAATATTGTTTGTTTTTGCTAAATCTAAACATAAACCTCTCCTACGACCCAGCAGTCCAACTTAAGAAACTGGGTATAGGCTTAAAAGAGAAATGAGTCACTATTTGTATAAACACACACATACACACACACACACACACACACACACACAGGACAAAATATTTCAAGAAAAAAGAATGTTTCAAGCAACTTTTTTCATAATAGCTAAAAAGTGGACGCTACCTAAATGTCCATCAATAGAAGAATGGATAAATAAATTGTGATGAGTTCATATAATGGAATTCTACCCAGCAGTAAAAAAAGAATGAACTAATGGTACATGAAACACCATGGATGAATCACACAGACATTACATTGCGTGAAAAAGATCTGCTATAAAAGAGCATATGTTGTATAATTTCATTTATATGAACTTTAAGAATAGGTAAAACACATCAGTGATGATAATAGTCAAAATATTGCTTATTTCTGGAAACTAGGGATGGATTGGGCAGAGGCAAAATAAGAACCTTAATTTGTATCTTGTTCTATCTAAAGTGCTGGTTGCATGGGAGAATATTTTATATGGTATATTCATATATATGATATATGATATGATATACTCATATATAAAATATGACATATATTATAGTATATCTATTATATATATATATATAAATTTATCAAGCTTTTCATTTAAGCATACATGTTTTGTCAGTGCCATGCTATAAAGCATTCACGTTTTATCTATGTTATTATGTTATGACATGATTAAAACTGTAAATACAAAAAACAAACAAACATAAAAACAAGTATAAAAAAATACTCAAGTTAATCTTAAGTGAAATCAAATTCAGGATCCCAAACTGTTTTATAGTGTAATTCCTGGTGTGTAGGGGAAAATGTTAGAAAGTTAAAAGTGATTATTCCTTCATCAAAAAAATGTCTTTTGGGGCACTTGGGTGGCTTAGTCCATTAAGTGTCTGCCTAAGGCTCAGGTCATGATCCCAGGCTTCTGGGATTCAGCCTGCATGGGTCTCCCTGCTCAGCAGGGAGGTGGCTTCTCCCTCTACCCCTCCCCACTGCTTGTGATCTCTCTCATGCTCTCTCTCTCTCTCTCAGATAAATAAATAAAATCTTTTTTTAAAAAGTGTCTTTTTGGTCTGAGGTGTCTATTTTGAGAGTGGCCTTTGTGAAATAATGCATTTGTTTTGACTGACCATATTTAAGAAGCATTGTTTGCCAGTAGGAAGTGAGGCAACATGCTTTTTGGTCTTTGTTTCATTTTAGAATTTGATGGAAGAGTGATCTGTGCATTAATTAACAGGCGTTGTAAGCAGTCATTTTTTCTGACCAGACTTAAATGTAGATTTTAAGAAACTCACATTTGGATACATGCGTACGCACCTCAGGGAAAGGCAAATATGTATATCTGCTTGAAGAGACCAATTAAGATTCATATGGGGGGGCCGGGGAGGAATTGGTAAGTAGGTACAAAAATGGACAAGTTTTAGATTTGGATTTAGAATCAGAAGACCTTGTCTAAGCTCCAGATCTAATTCATAGTAAGCGTGTGGTTTTCAGGAAAGTACTTCGGCACTAATTTCTTACACATTTAAAAATCTTGTGGGGATAAAAATGAGACAAATTAAGATGAAGATATTTTTGAACCGCAAGGCACTGTGTAGATATTTAATTAATATAACAATGATTTTTTTAAATGATGATATATTGTAGAGACTTCAGCTCAGCACACGCCAGCTGTTTTATATGCTTATTACTACGCACGCCATGTTCTGAGGCCCCTTAAAATGACAAGCCTCCTTCTTTGAGAAGAGCTCCTCTTCTTCTGTCAATGTGATTTCAGGGAGAGTTGGCATCGTCTTACCTTGTCTTACCCCAGTAACAACAGGTGATTCGTCCAATTCTTGGAAAGAAACCCAAATATGGACAAAGAGAAACTTCCCTAAGAATTTGCAAACTGGACTGAGAAAGACTTAGTCCTTTGATGGTGGAAATATACGAATGTAAAATATAACAGCCATATTTCCTATCTAAAAGTATCCAGTCCGTGGTGATAGAATACATTGGCCAACAAAGAGAAACAGAGACCACAGTTGGAGCAAGTGATGAAGGAAAGAGGACAAAAGTCAGAGAGCGTGAGAGAGAAGGGACAATTTCCATTGACAAAGTTTATGCCCCATTGCGGCATCTGGATTGGGAATGTCTGCTTGCTCAGGCCTCTGTTCCATATCCGCTCTTGGGCCAGGGATGGGGCAGCTCCATTCACTCCTAGATAAAAAGGAAGTAAGGATGATTAACCGAAGGCAGAAAGAAACACTTGCTATCTATTGCAGATTTAGTACTGGGGAGGACATTTAACTACTTTTGTCTCAATTTGCCCATGTGAAAAGGGGATAATAATAATACCTTCTTTGAGCAATGACAGTGTCTTAATCACAAGTGAACTGGATCAAAGAGCAGTTGCTTATTTCTCCCATCCATTTTCATAGGATTTTAATGAAGGTTAAAATGCATAAGGCAATAGGGCTGTAGAGTCTGCTTTGCGTCCCTGTAAAAGTGTGCATTATGGGAACTGAAACAGTCCAAGAGAAAGCATCTAATCCATCCTTCGGATTTCCAAGGGGTTATACTTGTACATTTCTAAGGGGAACAAAAAGTATATTTTTACAATTTTCATGGAATTATATTCTATGGTAACCCTTAGTAATATATTCCCACCTCGATTTCATCCTCAGGAATCTTAGAAAATGCCTTAAATTCAACTAAGTCTTTTTTGTTACTACTTTCATGAAAGAACATAAAATTTCAGGTCCCATTGGTGTCTTTATTCTATATTAATAATTATTTTAAGGAGCAAAGGAGCCAGTCTTCACTCTGTTTCAGAAGCCATATATGCTCCCCAAAAGTCACGAAGTCATAAAATCCTTCATCAATATTTGTTCTTCATTTACCAAGCTCCTGTTCTGCTAAACTTTCTTTATGTGTTTCACTTTTTAACCCTTTAAAGATTTTCTTTGAACCCTTCAGGAATTCTGAACAATCCCCTTCAGGTCGGGGAACATGAGCCCTACAGATTTTCTCACTGATGACTAAAAATCCCAGAAATGTCTTCAGAAGAGGAAGAGGCGCACAAAGCCTGGAGATAAGGTTATTTCAGGATTCTGAGGGAGTCCCAACACTTTCCAGACCATCTGGTCAAAATCTAATTGCTAATGGAATGAACAGATTTTTTTTATCCACAAATACAGCCTAAATGGGAATTAAGCCAGGATTTTTGAGAATGGCTGGCACAAAAAAGCTGTTGTCAAAGAAAGCTAAAGAGGATAGTGATAATGTCAGTGTATTAAATTGTATAAAATACATATTTTTTGCTAATGGAGGAGAGAGGTGGGCCTCCTTATGCAAAGCATTTTCAAATCTATTCCCTCCCCCTCTAATTCAGCTGTGCTAATTAGAATCAATTTAATTTCTTTAACCCCTTCTGAAAAATGAATACCAGCCAAAACTCTGATATTTTTTCCTTGCTGACAAAATGATACTGTAGCTTTAATTGTGCATGCAACTGAAAAGGTTGTCATGGTGATGGGAATCTGTGATGGAGCTGCTCCACTTCTCTGGCCTTGTTCTGAGCCTGAAGTGGAAGGTTCTATTGTTAAAAGAGCAGAATGTTAACTTTTGCCAGTAAAACCTGTGTTTACGTTTTTAAACGTGATTTTGTTCACGTTGTTATCTTTCACTTCATAAAAACAGTCAGAGTGCTCAAAATGACAATAGTGAGAATGTTTTAGAATATTCTGTCGGTGATTGCTGGAGAGCCCAGTAAAGGTTCAACCGGCTCTGCTGTTCAGTACAGTTTCCTGCCATAGTTTGGAAACGTTTGCCACCTCGTGGCGGCAGCTGAGAAATGCTGAATGATACGGTCAACATTTCAATGTTTTTGATTTTAGGCACCCGAGGGAAAAGAGAGTTCCTATCTCCATAATTGATTCTTCAAATAAATCATTATTTAATAGATTTACGGCTACTGTTTACAGCTCGTGCCTCTCTCCATGCGATTGCCTAGAATGCGTTTAAGGCTCAACTCAAAAGTCAATTACTTGCTACAGTCCTCCAAGTCCTTCCTTCCCATTCCTCCTCCATCAAAATTAATTGCTCCTTCTATTGCTCTCCCATATGTGTTTTGTTCTTACTGATTACATTATATTATATCTAGGGGTGTGCGTATGTCCATCTTCTGCCAGGTTAAGTAGTTCCTTGAGAGAAAAATGATTTACCACTCGGTGATTCCTCTGTACCTATGACATTAGCAGGGATGTAGTAAGTTCTCAGTATTTACTGAATTAACTGTCTGCCTTCTACCCTTCGGCCTCCTCTTGAACCGCGCTCCCGTGGGCTCTCTTTATTCCACTGACCTTCTTTTAGCTCCTCAGCACCATGGTGTCGCCCACAATATGGCCTTGACACATGTGCTTTCCTCTGTCGAGAATAATGTTCCTCCCTCCTTTGCCCATGTGTTTGAAGCTACTCATCATTTGGCTCTTGGTTCAGAAATCTCTTCTGGAAGGAAGCTTTCCCTGAGTGCCTGATCAGGGGATTCTCTTTATGATCCACTCCCATTGTGGAATGTATTCTTAGTGCTTTTCACAGTTGTGATTTTATATTATCTGGGCAACTGTTTAACTCATGTCCACTTCCCCCAGGAGTATGGAAGGCTTTTAAAGGTTGTAACCACACCTGCTTTGGTCCACTGTGGTATCTCTAGTGCTGCAAAGACTATCTGGCTTAATTATTAATTATAATTAAATTAAATATTTGCTCAAGGTTACATTTTAATATTTATTTATTTTCATTGAGATATAACACATACAGTACTGCGTAAGTTTAAGGTGTGCAATGTGTTGATTTGATACATTTATATATCACAATATGATTACCTCTGTAGCATGAGCTAACACCTCTATCAGATTATGTAATTTTCATTTATTTTTTGTGGTGGAAACAATGCAGATCTAGTCTCTCAGCAGCTTTGAAGTTTGTAATACAACATTGTTGTCTGGAGATCTAATGCACAAAATCCACTATGTTGTGCATTAGATCTCCAGGACTTATTTATCTACTGGTTTCAAGTTTGTACCCTTAGAAAACCATCTCAATCCTCCCTCTGTGGCCCAGCACTTGATAACCATCGTTCTGCTCTCTGTTTTTACAGATTCAGCTTTTGTGATTCTACATAAAAGTCATATACAGTATTTGTCTTTCTCTGTCTGACTTATCTCACTTAGCATATTGCCCTCAAGTTCTATCCCATGATTGCATTTTTTGGAAATGTCCCACAAAATTAATTCTAAAGGAAGAGTTGGAAAGCCAACTTGAAAATGTTTAGCCTTGCTGAAAAAAGTGAAAAATTTGACCAAGTTTACTTGAAAGGAACAATCCTTATCTGAATACTTAAGTTATTATAAGGTGAAAAAATAAACTATCTCTCTATATCTATCTCTCATCTCTCCATCCTTATCTATCTATCATCTTCATAGCACTCAGGTATGTTTCTCAGTGAGGTTTCTATAGGTTCCCTTCAGTCGTTAAATGTACAGACAACCATGAGGTGTTTCGGAAATACTACAGTAAAAAGAACTCAGGCTCTGGAGTCAGGTCCAGTTTTGAATTGCTTGGCCATTTCTGCACCATGAGATCTTGGCGATGTAGCTTCTAAGAATTTCAGTGTACTCATCTGTAAGATGGGATTAACAAAAGCTGTTTATAGAACAGTTGCAGAGATTAGCATATCCTTATTTTTAAAGTTAAGTAACAAATATCTTGCCCAAGGTCACAGGAATAATAAAAATGGCAGAGCTGAGACTCAAACCTAGGTACTCCAATTCCAGAAGTTCCATGCTTATCATAGCTGACTGTGCCAAGAGCAATTAATAATAGTTACATATCCAACACTTAACACATGGTCTGGCTCACAGGAAGCATCCGATAAATTTTAGCTTTCATTACTGTTAGGTAATTCTAATTAGTGAAAATATTAATTTATTTAGGAGTAATTTTTAAAAATTTAGTGAATTCTCAAGGAAATATTTAAAAATTGTGTTTCTCTTTAGTTTTTACCAATAGATGTAGGCAGATGACTAATCATGAGCAGTATTTTCGCCTTTCAAGAGCCCTCTTGTGGAAAAGTATGATAATTCAGGGTACCATTTTTATTTATGTAAGGATTGTCATATACATAGAGAGAAATACTAAATGTAATGAAAATCCATTAATATTTTTTAATTTGGCATCACATTTCATTTCACTGAATGTAGCAAATGTATTTCATTATTGATGATTCACATTATGAAATTACATGGGTAAAACATTCCCTTGCTGTAAAAAGTTAAAAATCAATTCCATAGAGAAATTGAAATCTATTTATTTAGTAAGTCACAGCAAAGCAAACTTTCCATGACTTCACAAGTAGTTTCTATTAACCTTTTAAATTGTCAGAAAAAATTCTAGGAACATTGCAGGTAAAAAAAATCTACTTATCTAAAGAAAATAATTACCACATTGGCATTTAGAATGGAGTGATCATGTGCTTTCCTTTTGTGTCATTTATTCATTTTAAAGTAAGTTTGACTAAGGAATTAACCTTGAACAACAAATAACCCTGAAAATGTTTAAATATGCTGCAGTGTTTAAAAGGTTCTTAGAGCAATTAAAGGTATGAACTGATGAAATATTAGTGTGTGGATGAAGCATTTATTAGATGACTCTATTTGATGACTCTATTTATTAGATGGCTTTAATGCATTCCTTTACCGGAGAAAATAGTCCACGGGCAGCAAGTATTTCTGTGTCTTCAATGTTCTCTGGTTTGTTATTACAGAAATGTGTTCCCGTGATTTTATCTCTGCTTTCTTTTACAAAAATGGTGCTGTTATCTGCTCTCAAAGTGAGGCGACAGCTATACTTTCTAACTTACCCTTCTGAATCATAATGAGGGGTCCTGGCCCTGTGTGTTTTTCTTGTGTTTTTATACACCTTCACTCTGTAAACAGAGATGATATGGAACACTTAAAATCCTTTTCAAATAAAAATACACATGCCCAACATATCCTCTAAATGCAAGCTTTCTGTTTAAGTAATCTCTAAACTTCAACCACGTAACTTATCAGGAAGAGCTTGATGTTAACTTCTAACTGAATTGTCTCCCAACAAGACATTTACTGAGCATCTCTGCGCTTACTCAGGTAACGCACTAATGTTTTCTGGCCATTATCTCTTATAACCTTCACAATAAGGAAGCACCATCAATCAAAGTAATTAAGTTCTTCAAAGTCCTAAAACAAGTAATACAGATTTGAGACTAGAAAAAGACTCATCTAAGCTAAATAGATTTACTTAGTTATGACCCACATTATAATTTGGGAGATTGCAAGTAAAATATAAAACATTCATTGGATGATGGTGTAGTGTAGTCAAAGGGTGTAGACTTTAGAGACCAAGCCATTTGGGTTCCAAGATTGATTGGAATACCTAGTTACTACTGATCCTGAGTAAACGGTCTCTTAGAGGCCCAATTTTTTCATCTAAAAAATGAAGATAATGGCACCAATGTTATTTTGAGAAATAAATGCGTTAGCACATGAATTGCACCTAGTGAAGGGCTTAATGAGGATCAAAATAGTAATTCTCTGCCCTCTCTCTCTCTCTCTTTTTTTCTTGCCAACAGTACACTTGAGTGACTCACTCAAAATTTGAATAGTTTCTTGAGAACTACACCCTGGCAACCCATTCCCTGGCATTGTCAGGTTAATTATCGTTTCTCAATCAGTTCTCTGTGACTTTTTTTTTTTTTTAAAGATTTTATTTATTTATTTGAGCGAGTGAGAGAGCACAAGCAGCAGTGGGGCAGAGGGAGAGGGAGACGCAGACTCCCTGCTGGGCAGGGAACTTGATGTGGGGCTTGATCTCAGAATTCCAGGATCATGACCCGAGCTGAAGGCAGATGCTTAACCGACTGAGCCACCCAAGCATCCCTTCTCTGTGCCTTTAAACATGATTTTTCTCTACCCATATCCTCTCCAATGCCTCTTGTTCATCTTCGAATTCCTCTTCATTCTTCAAGATCACTTATATGTCATATCTTTGGAGTAATATATTAAAAGTATGAATTAAGCTCTCACCACCATAAAGACATGTTTTTGACTTCTTATAAATATCTAGCAACAAATACTTGACAATTTTGATTTGTCCCAGATTGTCTAACCAAAATTTACTAATCAATCGGACAAATGTGTCACTGGACATATACCAGGTGCCGTGATAGGGGCTGGGAATACAAAAGTGGACAAGAATAAAAACAACACAAAAGATGTGACCGAAGACTACAACAGAATGTCCTGATTTATATCATGAGTAGGGAATGGAGTGGTAATCTATCAGTGGACAACTGAGGCGTGTCTATTTTTTCTTCATACAACTTCATACAACATACTATCATCTGCAGTTTCCTAACTATTTGTTGGCTTCTTTTTGGTTGAGCTCCTCCCACTAGAAAGTAAATTACACAGAAGCAGGGATTTTGTCTATCTTATCTATCAATATATCTCCAGCCTCAGCCCCCCCACGCCCCCTCCCTGGGCACCATAGCAGGAACATTGTGAACACTCAATAATTACTCATGTAATGAATAAATGAGCAGCTGGGATTATAGCGTGGGAGAAGTCTTCAAAGAGAGGTAAAAGTTTATGGAAAAATTACTGGTGGGAAAATCTTGGGGCCAAGTGTAGGCACGGCAGAGGCAGTGTTTGAAATGAAGCTGGTGGAGAGGCAGGGTTTTGGTGACTGTGTTAAAGAATCAGGATCTCATCCCAAGAAGCTCTTAAGCATCATATTCTTGGGTCCCTTCACATAATTTAGTCCTAATGGAAATTAAAGAAAAAACAAGCAAACATAAAAACTTTCTATTCCTTAGAGGAAGGAAAATCCTAAATCCAACTACTCAATAAGATGAAAATGGAAATTCAAGGAGGCTGAGTGACTTGCTCAGTGCCATCCTCTGGGTCACCAGTGTTGCAGAAAAAACCCCAGAAACATCCTACGTCCTTTTCCAGTGCTCTCATTTGCAAAATATGACACCATGGCTAAGTGCCTCATTATGCTTATAGAAAAACACCATCGAGACATATAGTTCAATATTGCTCTAAAGGCAATGACATTGAAATTGGCTTGGGAATGATACTGTATTTCTCTCTTTTGAGGGCAATTTCTGTGTTCGGAAGCCCATTACTTTCTTCTAATATTCTAGTTCCCAATGCATCTTCGAGTAGAATTTCTTTTAAAGAAGGCTTGTGCCTGGCAGTTTTATTGCTTGAAAGCTCAGTTTGTTCCAGGGATAAATCTCCGAGTAAAACAAATGGTGTGTTTTCTGAAAAACCTCACAGCTATGGTTTTTCTTCCTGTCTTATGTCGAAAGAGATAAAGCTAGAGAAATCAACAGGAAGAGGATCTGGTTAAGGTGGTCTGGAAATCTTGTCATTCAATGTAATTTACTACTAGCAACAGGACCAAATCCACCCAAAACATATGTTAAGGGGGATTGATTAAACTGAGGGGTGAGATGGTAGGAAGAGAGGGAGAAAGGGAGAAGAAAAAAGGAAGAGAAATTCCATTTTTACGTATGACATCAAAAGACTAAGTGCTCTGCCCGTGATGGGGATAGTTCATGGGATGCTTTGCATTATAGAAGTAAATATTAGTATTGCTATCACTGTTGAGCATCTATTCTATGCTCATGTCTTTAAGCTTTGATCTTTACAACAATGTTGCAAGTTCATTGTTATTGTCTCCATTTGATAGAAAAGAACTCAGGGACTGTTACAAGTCAAGTAGCTTCCACCACCACAGAGCTAATGAGTGTTGGAGATGATTGTCCATCCTCATACCTGTTTTGTTCTAAAACCGAAAACTTTTTCCTTAGCTGTGCAGACTCTAGAAGCTGCTACAGGCGTGGTTGCAGCTGCCAAGATCAGCCACAGGAATCTGTCTTCAGTGTACCAGTTTAAAATAAACAAACTACCCACGTCCTATCTCCAGAAGATGTCTCTTTCCAGGTTGTTTTTCTGCATTCTCTTCTAAACATCCCTTGTTAATGTGACCATTAGGAATTACAGAAGCTCAAATTTAAGCATCACTTTCAATGCCTGGACAGGGAAATACTTTCTCTTAGTTAAGAAATATATCGTTGCCAGTCGTTTTCAAAAAAGCAACTAACTCCTGGATGGCACACCTTGCAAATGCCTTGGGACACATAGGAGACAGGCAACCAGACAGAAAGTCCGAACCAAACAGAAATCCTAATCCGTTTCATTCACAGCAGATACAAGTTTCAGAAGTGCAGCCTGCAAGATTCTTCTGGGTAGTAAAGATAAGATCACTCACATAAACCATGGATTTGCCATCTGGAGTGCATTCTCTGAAACTTGTGTTATCTAAGTAAAAAAAAAAAAAATTAAAGAAAAAATTGTCTTGGCAAAATACTTCTGTCCTGTTGCCATAGTCATTATTGCATTTTTTTCACTTTTTATCATGTGTGTGGTTTTTTGCAACTTGACCTATTTCTGGGATGTATTTTAGAAATAGAAAATTTGAGTTGATGTGATATAGCATCTGGTTTTCCATGATAAATAGATTATATTTAGTACCTTCATACTTTCCCTTCTTTTTACTTTAATTATTAGTAATAGAAACCTTCTAGAATGTGTTTTGATTTTAAATATTAGGTCAATATATTTTGAATCATGTTTGTAAAATTAAATTTGTACCCCCAAAGCAAATTATCTATTGGAGTTGCTAAGACAACATCAGCTGTTTCTGATATTAGAGGTAAAAGAACATAAAAAATTCTATTTAAATAATTTAATCTGTGCTCGCTTTGGCAGCACATATGCTAAATAATTTAATTAGTCAAATATTTTCTATGAAAAGATTTATCAAAAATACTCGTGAAACCTGGATTCACTGGCTTTAGTTTTGGGTTCAAAGGGTTATTTATTTATTTATGTAGGCTCCACACCAAGGAACTTATAAAACACAGACTTCATTTTATTTTTTTCACCAGGTAAGAGCAGTTAATTTTCTCAAATTCTACTGTGGGTGCGTATCTGAGTTAACATGTTCTTTGCCATTTGTTTAAGTCTTATTATTTGTCAAACTTTAAAATGCCCCGTTTGAGGGAAGAAATAAGGCACAGCTATAGATAATCATATTTTGGAGATTTCCCTGTCAATACTGTAAGCAAAAATAAAATCTTGATGTATACATACACACACTCCTAATTTCTACACAAATACAACTTAACTCAGTTGCCTCTGAAATTGACCAACAAAAACAAAATTCTCAGTAACTGAAAATAATAAGAAAACAATAAAAATATTTGACCACATCAGCCAGGAGTATTCAATGAATTTTTTTGTCTTTTAATATATTCACTAGTTTGTTTGATATTGTATTACGGAGAAAAACCAAAAATGTCTAGTTCTATATTTTAAAATAAGCCCTGCATTTTATATTTTTTTTACATATGTATTCATTTGGAGAGAAAATACCTTAGTATAAATTTTGTAATATAAAAAACTCAAATTTCAGATTTCAATTACGTCAACAAAGAAGAGTCTGAAAAAATGGATATGTGAGAATATTTCTTTTTTAAAACCTCTAAGTTTTTGGTCCCTTTTATGTAAATGGAATTAATCATTACATAATGAGAGTTGGACTGGTAATTTTATTGACTTTATTTGTTAAGTTCTATTGATATTAGTAAGATTCTATCAGCAGAAAGTTTTAGTAATGCTTTGTTTTATAATATAAAGAAAAAACAGAAACTCAATAATTACCATGTCTACTTTCATTGCAACTAGACCCCAGATGTCTAAACAAACATTTTTATTTAATCCTTAGAGAAATTCCCCAAGGTAGTTATTAACCTTGTTTTACAAATGAGATAACTAAACATACAGAAGTAAAGTAACTAGCTAAAGTCATGCAATTCATGAATCAACCCCAAATTTGATTCCAAAGCCTGTGCTTTTACCACTCATCTGTCTTTCCTGTGAGCTCAGTGGGTATTTTCTGACAGTGTCAACTACTTTAGTGTTAATTTTAGGTTACATTGCATGCGCTTATGGTCTTTTCTCTACTTAGATCAGTCAGGAGAAACGAGAATTTGCTGTGGTAAAAATTTTAACTCTGAAACATCCATGCCTTAAGATAACTGAGGTGTATTGGTCAATCACTCAGTAGACACTGTTGGGTGGATGGCATGAGCCCTGCTCCACGGGCCACTAAAGATCCCCCGTGTGACAGAGGTGCCACATAAGACTGGAGAGAGAGAAGATGGGGAGAGAGAAGGGAGAAGGCACAGACTTTTCAGTGCCTTAGCCTGGAATGACACAAGTCACTTCTGCTCACATCTTATTGTCCAGAACCACCTAACTACTAGGGTCCGACTGAACTCCAAGGTCCTAGGGAAGACTAGCTTTTCTTATGCAGGAGAGAAAAAGGAAAAACTGTATATTGGTGAACACTAGTGATGTCTAATATAGCCTCCTTATTACACGCTAATTGTTTAACATTAAGAGGTTTTTAAGGTATTCATTGCTAGAACCAAAGAATTCCTGCCAAATTATTTAAAGAAAAGCACGTAGAGGGGCGCCTGGGTGGCTCAGTGGGTTAAAGCCTCTGCCTTCGGCTCAGGTCATGATCCTAGGGTCCTGGGATCGAGCCCCGCATCGGGCTCTCTGCTCGGCAGGGAGCCTGCTTCCTCCTCCCTCTCTCTCTGCCTGCCTCTCTGCCTACTTGTGATCTCTGTCTGTCAAATAAATAAATAAAATCTTTAAAAAAAAAAAAAGCACGTAGACAATATAACAAATGATAGAATATGAAAGAAGCAGGAAAGAAGCACAGAAACAAACAAATAAGTAAAAGAATGGACTAGATGAGGAAAATACAGGCAAACATAATCCTAAGAAGATATTGATGAGAAAATAACATAAAGGCAGAATTAACTGCAAAAAAAAAAAAAGGTATCAGCTCAATTAAAGAAAAAAATACAGTGCATGCTATGGAAACAAGTCACACTTCCATCCATTGAGTTAAAGTATGAGTAATTCTGTACGAGTCAAATACAGACAAAACGAGGGAGATGAAATCAAAGATGTACACAGAGTAGCGTGTATTATCTTAAAGAGAGTCACTCCCAAATATGGAAGTATTAAAGTCAGTTAATTAAATGTCCAAGCCAAGTCGCTAGGAAAGATTACAAAAATATATGTGACAAAAACAACAGGAATAATTTAATGAAGGTATTAATGAATTTTGGAATAACAGGGAAAAAAGAATTAATCACATATTCTCCAGACATGGTTCTTGGAAAACAGCAAGCAGCAGCAGCAAAAATAATAATTTCAAGGACAAGAATGAATCTGATAATTCAAGTAAAGAAAAAAAAAAAACCTCCATACATCCTCCAAATGAACAATAAGGTTACGTTATGAATGATATTAGGAAAATGTTAAAAAATTAGAAACTCATACTTTTCTCAACTAATAATATCTGAAATCCAGGATGAAATGTCGTTGTTGGGAAAATATAAATTGTATCACGTAACCCAAGAAGAGAAACAGATCTAAATCTAATAACTGCAAAGTAAATGGAGAAAGATGTCGAGAGATATTCTTGAACGGTATTTGAAATCCAGATAATTTCAAGCGTGGATTCTTTCAGATCGTCAATAGAAATAGAAGCATTCTGTTATTTAAACTGTGTCTGACCTCAGAAAGAAGAGGAAATCTTTCCAATTATTTTGCACAGTAAGAATTGGGCATACACTGGAACCTGACAAAGATAACATAGAATTTTAAAAATTGCCTATGAATATCGGTGCAGAAAATATTTCCCAAATATTAATACAGTATAATAAAATATTTTAAAGTTTTGCATTCACAAGTAGAATTATCCATAGGATGAAGGGATAGTTTATTATCATAAATCTATTAATATGAGGAATCATATTACGAAGTTATAAGAGAAGTCATGTGATCTTATCAATAGACACTGAGAAGTATTTGCTAAAATTCAGAACCAATTTCTTCTTAAAAGCCATGAAGAGGGGCGCCTGGGTGGCTCAGTGGGTTAGGGCCTCTGCCTTCGGCTCAAGTCATGATCCCAGGGTCCTGGGATCAAGCCCCGCATCGGGCTCTCTGCTCCGTGGAGAGCCTGCTTTCTCCTCTCTCTCTGCCTGCCTCTCTGCCTACTTGTGATCTCTGTCTGTCAAATAAATAAATAAAATCTTAAAAAAAAAAAAAGCCATGAAGAAAATAGGAATAGAAGGATACTCCCTTACGTACTAAATCTTATTATGTTTAAAAACAGCTTTATATAAATGTCAAATTTAAAAGATGATATACATCTCATAGTTTGCAAAATGCTTTATAGTAAGGTATGAAAGAATTCTATTAATGTCAGGATTTAGAAATACAAAGATGCTTGCTGCCATTTCTACAATTTAATATTGTCATACAAATGCCAAAGAAGTTAGAGAAGAAAATAAAATGTGTGAGTAATGGAAAAGAAAACGAAAATACATGAATGTCCGTAAATGATATCACTGCATCATCATGGCTTTGAGATGCCAAGAAATTAACTGAAAAACCAATAGAAGCAGTAAGAGAGCTCAGCAAATTGCCAAATAATCTAAATGATCCAGATAAATTGCACAACGCTCTAAAAATCTCCCTCAAATAGTCAGATAGAAAGGAAATAAAAGAAAAAAGATGGTTAGCTAATAAGAACAACAATAATAATAATAAATTAAGTTTCCAAGAAATTTAAGTAAATGTATGACATTCATAAATATATATAAACTACTGGCTTTATTAATAGGTAGAAAAGGAGATTTCAGTTAAAAACAAAGATATTTTCTGTTCTCCATTGAGACACTGAAAAGACTTTGATTTTACTAATCAATTTAAATATTCTGTGCAATCCCACCAGGATGTTTGGAATGCTATTAAAGTAATTATACATTTTCTCTGGAAGAGCAATCATGGGGAATTTTTAAAATATAATAGTAATATGCTATGTAATAATAAAGCGGTGTGGTACTGGCCCATAATGGGCAAATCAATAGAAAGGACCAGATCTAAGAGATAAGTCTTGATCTCCATGGGATAATTTTATCTTAAAGTATATAATAAAAATGGCATTTCAAATCAGTGGCAGATAGATTATTCAATAAATAGCATTGAGATAGCTACCTAGTGTAATAGGAAAAAAAATAGTCTATAATAGCATGTACCTAAAGCCTCTTGATTTGGCTTTCTGGGTTTGTTTGTTTGTTTCTAATCCCTCCTCTTTTCCCTTCATTCCTGCCAGTAACTAGGTGAAGCCATCATCAGTTCTCTCTGGAACTATTAGAATAATCTTTTAAGTCCTCTCCTGAATTCCATTTTTCTGTATGAATTAATACGTAAATAAACATGAGAATGAACAATTCAGAGTGTAAAAAGGTAGAACTTCAGAGAAAGAAATTTACATTAGTAGGAATCTTCAAAAAAGTTTTCTGAGACATGTTAATCATTCCAAAATTTTGTTTATGGATATATTATAAGGGCAATATTTTAACATTTCATCTATCAAGTGATTTCAGGTCTAGAGTGAAATTATGATATGTGATATAGAAAGGCTTCTGTGTTAAAATGTAATCATCCCTTGATTGTTCTCCGATTTCACAGGAAGAAATAAACTTTGGTGTGAATAATATATAACAGTAGGCGATATAGAAGCATTTATCTTGTTTTGGGAAAAGTTATATGTATTTTTGGAAGTATGCTTTTCTTTGTAATAAGCACATTTTACATAGAGTCACATTAAAATTTATTGCATTTTCTGGGTGAAGTGCTAGACCTCGGAACTCACCAAGTATGGTCCTCCAAAAACAGCTGTTTCATTTCCTGGGGACTTTTATGGAATATGCAGAATCCCAAGCAGCACCATCAGAACCAATGAACCGGAATTTGAATTGACATTCTTGGGAACATTAACATTAAGAATTAAATATTAATTTAATTTTCAAATAATTTAAGACTGTTGTCTGGGATAATTCCAGTTTAAATTAGCTATTTGACATTTTCTTTCCACAACACCTAAAACCACCAAGGATACTAGACTCAGTGTGTCTTTCTGCCCAGCCCTTTTCTTCTCTGTCCTTCCACTAAATTTAGACATTACTATCTATTATAGAAAATGAGAACTGACAGATAATTTCCCCCCTCTCCTTCTATCATATCAAGTTTTATCAAGGATCAGCTGTAATCATCCAGAGTACAAATGTTAATATCATGAGAAATAGTGTATTTTTCTTTCTAAAAGAAAGTACACAGGCATATCTTGGAAATATTGTTGGTTCAGTTCCAGATCCTCACAATAAAATGAATATCAAAATACATCAAGTCAAATGAAAGTTTTGGTTTCCCAGTGCATGTAAATGTTGCGTTTACACTACACTGTAGTTTATTATGTGTGCAATGGCCTTATGCTTAAAAAATGTACATACCTTCCTTTAAAATTTTTTATTCATAAAAAATGTTAACCACCATCTGAGCTTTCATCACGTTGTAATCCTTTTGCTGGAGGAAAGTCTTGCCTCCATGTTGCTGGCTGCTGACTGACCAGGGTGTTGGCTGCTGGAGGCTGGGGTGGCTGTGACGATTTCTTAAAATAAGACAACAATGACCAAAATTAGCAAGACAGGAAACAACGTGTGTTGGAGAGGATGTGGAGAAAGGGGAACCCTCTTCCACTGTTGGTGGGAATGTAAGATGGTGCAGGCACTTTGGAGAACAGTGTGGAGATTCCTCAAGAAATTCAAAATAGAGCTACCCTATGACCCTGCAATTGCACTACTGGGTATTTACCCCAAAGATACAGATGTAGTGAAAAGAAGGGCCATCTGTACCCCAATGTTTATAGCAGCAATGGCCACAGTCACCAAACTGTGGAAAGAACCAAGATGCCCTTCAACGGATGAATGGATAAGGAAGATGTGGTCCATATACACTATGGAGTATTATGCCTCCATCAGAAAGGACGAATACCCAACTTTTGTATCAACATGGACGGGACTGGAAGAGATTATGCTGAGTGAAATAAGTCAAGCAGATAGAGTCAAGTATCATATGGTTTCACTTATTTGTGGAGCATAACAAATAACATGGAGGACAAGGGGAGATGGAGAGGAGAAGGGAGTTGAGGGAAATTGGAAGGGGAGGTGAACCATGAGAGACTATGGACTCTGAAAAACAACGTGAGGGTTTTGAAGGGGCTGGGGGTGGGAGGTTGGGGGAACCAGGTGGTGGGTATTAGGGAGGGCATGGATTGCATGGAGCACTGGGTTTGGTGAAAAAACAATGAATACTGTTACGCTGAAAAGAAATAAAAAATTAAAAAAGAAAGACAACAATGACATTTGCTGCATTGATTGACTCTTCCTTTCACGAATGATTTCTCTGTAATATGTGGTTATTTGCTAGCATTTTACCCACAGTACAACTTCTTTTCAGTATTGGAGTTGGTCCTCTCAAACCCTGCTGCTGCTTTATCACTAAGTGTATGTCATATTCTAAACCCTGTATTATCGTCTCAACCATCTTCACAGCATCTTCACCAGCAGAAGATCCCAGCTCAGGGAACCACTGTCTCTGCTCATCTGCGAGAAACAACTCCTCAGCCATGAAAGTCTTATGAGATATCATGAGATATCACATCTTCAGACTCCACCTCTAATTCTCTTGCTATTTCTACTACATCTGTCGTTACTATCTCCTGAACCCCTCCAAGTCATAGATGACGACTGAAATCAACTTCTTCCAAATTCCTGTTCATGTTGATATTTTGACTTCTTCCCCAAAATCATGAATGTTCTTAATGGCATCCAGAATGGTGAATCATTTCCAGAAAGCTTTTCATTGACTTTGCCCAGATTCATCAGAGGAATCACTACCTATGACAGGTATCGTCTTATAGAATCTATTTATTAAATAAGATTTGAAAGTCATAATCACTCCTTGATCCATGGGCTGCAGAACGGATGCTGTGTTAGCATGAAAACAACATTAATCCCATTGTCCATGTCCATCACAGCTCTTGGGTGACCAGGTGCATTGTCAGTGTGCAGTCATATTCTGAAAGAAATATATTTTTCTGAGTAGGAGGTCTCAACAGTCGGCTTAAAATAGTCAGTAAGCCATGCTATAAACAGATGAGCTGTCATTCAGGCATTTTGTTCCATTTATAGTGCACAGGCAGAGTAGATTTAACATAATTCTTAAGGGCCCTGTGGTTTTTGGAGTGGTCAGTGAAAACGGGCTTCAATGTCAAGTCTTTCTAACTATGAAAGTCCTAGATGGCATCTTCTTCCAACAGAAGTCTGTTGTTGTTGTTTTTTTTTCCTATTTTGAAAATCTGTTTTTTTATTGAAGCCACCTATATTAATGATCTGAGTTACACCTTCTGGATGACTTGACTCTCCACTATCACCTTGACCTTTTCTGCTATGGAGGGAGCATCTTAAACCTCATGAACCAAGCTCTGTTAGCTTCAGACTTTTCTCCGTCAGCCTCCTCACCTCTCTCAGCCTTCGTAGAATTTAAGAGAGTTAGGGCCTTACTCTGGATTAGCCTTTGTCTTCAGGGAATGTTGTTGTTCAGGGAATGTTGTGGCTGATTTGATATTCCATCCAGATCACTACAACTTTCTCGAGATTGGCAATAAGGCTGTTTCCTTTTCTTGTCATTTGTGTGTTCACTGGAGTAGCATTTTTAATTTCCTTAAAGAACTTTTTTTTTTTTTTTTTTTTGCATTCGCAAACTTGACAGTTTGGCACAAGAGGGCTAGCTTTATGGCCTATCTTGGCTTCAGACATGCCTTCCTCACTAAGCTTAATCATTTCTTCTTCTTCTTTTTTTTTTTTTTTAAAGATTTTATTTATTTATTTGGCAGACAGAGATCACAATTAGGCAGAGAGGCAGGCAGAGAGAGGGGGGGAGGCAGGCTCCCCGCTGAGAAGAGAGCCCGATGCGGGGCTCGATCCCAGGACCCCGAGATCATGACCTGAGCTGAAGGCAGAGGCTTTAACCCACTGAGCCACCCAGGCGCCCCTAAGCTTAATCATTTCTAGTTTTTGACTGATTGATTTTTTTTTTTTTCAGCACACACAAACACACACACAAAGTGCTTTTATTATAGCACAGGGACAGGACCCATGGGCAGAAAGAGCTGCACTGGGATTGTGAGGAGTGACTGATTACATACTTTTTAATTAATGGGGGTTGGGGTAGGTAAGTCTCTAAGGAATTCGGGAGCAAGGCTACCAGTGAGACATATCACTCTTCCTCTGGCTTGAACACTTAAAGGCCACTATAGGGTAATATTGAAATTATTTCAATATTGTTGTGTCTCAGGAGATAGGGAGGCTCAAAGAGAGAGATGGGAGCAGCATTTAGTGGAACAATCAGAACACAAAAAATATTTGTCTATTAAGTTCACCATATTGTATGGATGTAGTTCATGGCCCCTCAGAATGATTACAACAGTTACATCAAAAATCACTGATCACAGATCACCATAACAAATGTAATAATGATGATGATGACACACTTGGAAATATTGTAAGCATTACCAAAATGTGACACAGAGACACGAAGTGAGCAACAGCTATTGGAAAAATGTGCAGATAGACTTGCTTGACACAGGGTTGCCACAGACCTCCAGTTTGTCAAAAACAAACAAACAAACAAACAAACACACACCAATATCTGCAAAGTGCAATAAAGGAAGCGCAATAAAAAGAGATATGCCTTGATTTTACTTTTAATCATTTCAAGCTATATTCCATTGCTAACTCTGGACTATTTTCTCCTTTGCCAATGGCACTTTTTAAAAAAAGATTTTACAGTGCAAAGCATTACACAGACACGAAAACATTGGAACAATTTGTTTCAGTATGTCAATGTGTTACTCCCTATGACATCTGCAGTATCTATTGGCAACTGTGATTTCGCAGTTTATGAATGACCTTGAAACTAGTGCAAACTGGAATTATATGTCTCAGATTCTGAGAATATGCTTTAAATGTGTCCATTATATTTAAATATACATAAGTATACATACTTTTTTTTTCTCCCCCAGAAAAGATATATTTCTTTCATTACATTTTATCTCTTCACTCAGAGTAACCTTGGACAATAATTACGGGTGTGCTTTTGAGGGATAAGCATTTTTGTAATCTTTCTACTGTTGTCACAGCAGGAAATTGCTTATTGCTATCATGTATTTCATTTAAAAGCAGATGATCTACTCAGTAAGATAGATCTTGGCCATATGTTGGTAGCCTAAAAAAATTCATAAACAGAAAATACATTGTGTAAGATACATACAAAATTGTCCAGACTGCCATTATTTCAAGGGTTTGGCAAAGGTAAACATAAGATGTATGTATGTTGTTCTTCTGAATCTCAAAGTACACAATGATTTTTATTCCCTTCCAACAATACCTCTCTTTCAGCATGGGAGAGTTTTTTCAGTGTGTTTTCTTAGATGACACAAGGGGGAGGAATCACTGTTTGTTCCAAAGAGAAAATTCAGATTGAGTCATTCCTGGAGAGGAGGCATTGGGACTCTATGGAGTGAGTGTTGCAGGCCTCCAGGCCCCAGTGTGGGGTCACTGGCTGAGTCCAAGGAAGGAAATGGCATCACACACAAGGCAGTCAAAGGACAGTTAAATTCTACCTGCAAATTTCCATTTGCTCTTTGAACAACTATATATTGAAGACCTGCCTTGTCCCAGGCTCCATTCTACATACTCCAAACAAAGCACCAAACAATACAAATTGTCTGACCTCAAGAAGCTGTTATTCTAGTGGAAGAAGACCCAAATAAATGGGGAAGAAAATGAAATATGTAGAATATTTGGTAATACGTGTTATGGAAAAAAAAGTAAAGCAGGAAGTGCTCACAGGCAACATTAGGAGGGGTTTCTCTAAATACTGTGGTCAGTCACACTTCAAGAATTGGTTCAACACTATCTCATTTGCAGAGTTCCTCTCTGTTTTGTGAGATGGATGCCGACAAAATGAGAGATACAGAGTACTGTATTTCAAGACTAATTTCTTTTTCATTTTTTGTTCATTTACCCATTTAGCTTTTTAAAAAATATATATATAATATATGTATTATTTATAAATAAAATTTTATTAAAAATTTTATAATTTTAATTATAATTTAAAAATTTTCTAAATTTTATGAAAAATATACAATTTTATATTTATTTATTTGTGTATATATATATATGTATGTATATACACACACACATATATAAAATAATGGCTTTCCTCAAAACCCTGTAAGGGCTAACTATCTTTCTTCATGTAAAATCCAAAATCCTTACCTGGCCTACAACATTGCTACATGATCTGATCTGTTGGTGACAGCCTACATTCCTCAGGCTCACTCAATTCCAGCCACTATCGCCTCCTTGCTTTTCCTCAAACACACCAGCTCTTGTTTGAGGACTTCTGCATGGCTGTTTCTTTTACCTTGAAGTTTTGTCCTCTGGGTATCTGAATGGCCTGTTCTCTGACTTAGTTTTGGTCATTCTTCAATATGACATCTTCAGAGAAGCCTTTTTGGAACCGTCTAACTAGAAAATATCCCATGAACCTACTCTTGCACTGGGTCTTAATTCTATTCAAAAACAAAGACTGAATATTTACATCCTTAAAATGGATAGATATGTAAAATCTCTCCATGTAGGTGACACTTAGTCTGAGAACAAAATGATACAGATAGATTCAGTCATGTGTGTGCCAGGAGGAATGCTTTCTAGGCAAATGGAAATTGATGCAAGAAGTCTAAAGCTTGACAAGGTCCAATTTCAAAAAGTCAGTGTGACTGGAGCCAGGAGGAAAAAGGGCAACAAGTTTTTAGATGAGGTTACAAACATAGGCAAGGCCCAGACCATTTAAGAACTTTGGTTTACAGTGAACACTTTAGATATTACCATATATCTCATAGAAAATTTTAAGCAGGGTGGTAGTATGTTCCAAAGATCACTTTAGTCACTTTATAGGGCCTTTTACAGAAATGAGAAAGATGAGATGAGGGACTTGTTCAGGGGGAAAAATCAAGAATTTTGCTTTGGCCCTCTTTAGTTTGGTATACATATATATGTTATATATATGTATATATACACGTATATATAAAATATCTATATGTAGACATTAAGTCAGCCTGGTGTTCTGGGGAAATATGGCTAAAATGTAATCTAGTGTCTAAACAAAATGAAAGACATCACTTAAACAAGAAGTATTTATTGGGTATTTTCTACATGTTCTTCATTACATAAGGCACCAGAGGGACACTGCATATATCCTTATATAGATATTCCCACATAAAGATATATTCGACACATTTCTTTCCCTACAGCGATACACACCAACTAACAGCATCACTAAAATCATAAATGGATTGTAGGGCATTTAAGTGCTAAATTCGGTGACTTCACCAATAAGAATTGGGAAAAGAGGATGATTAGTGTGAATGTTAATTGTCAAATAATAACTCACAATCACTTGCTAGATTCTTTTCTAGTTTAATTAGTCAGCTGTCAACTCATTCATTCTTTGTCACTGAAACACAATCGTGAGAAGAAACAGAGTTCTGCTCTTCAAGGAGCTTGCAGTCTACTGAAGAATAAAATTAGGGGCACCTGGGTGGCTTAGTGGGTTAAAGTCTCTGCCTTCGGCTCAGGTCATGATCCCGGGGTCCTGGGATGGAGCCTGCATCGGGCTCTCTGCTCAGCGGGGAGCCTGCTTCCTCCTGTCTCTCTGCCTACTTGTGATCTCTGTCTGTCAAATAAATAAATAAAATCTTTAAAAAAAAGAATAAAATTAAAATATTTGCTTCAAAAAGGCATGACTTAAAACTGTAATGATTGGTATAAACAAATACTCCACTGTGCTATGAAAGCATTTGAGGTTTCTGATTTAATCTGTGTTCTCAGGTGAGACTTCTGTGCTCAAGTATTATTTGTGTTAAATCTAAATGAAGAGCAGGAAGAGACGATGGGGATAGGAGTCGAGGGAAAATCACTGCTTGCAGAGAAACATGGGTGAAGCCCCTGAACTGGTGGAAGCTTGGTGTCCTTGAGAAATTGCTAGAAAGCTATTGTGACTGGAGGGCAGAGATACTAGAGGAGAGTCAGGTAAAGGTCAGCCTAATAGGTCTTTATAAACCATGTTAAAAGCAATGGAAAATCACTGGAAGATTCTAAACGGGGAATGCCATGATCATATTCTCATGTTTTAACGCTCCTTCTGGCTCTTACATCTACAATAGGTTTGGGTCAAAGTAGGGCAGGCTCCATAGGTATAGGAGGGCCTTTTTTTTTTTTTTTTTTTTTGTGGGAGGTTCTTATAGTGACCTCTTATATGGTTATGTTATTATCAAAGCAAACTATAAAGAGGGCTAAATTGTAGACTGGAATGGAATCCTGGTGGTGAGGATGTTGGGAAGCATGTAAATTCCAGATTACAGAGGTGGGTGGGTAAATGGATAGGGTAAAACCAACCAGATGTGGCAGTATATGACATGAAGACATGAAGAAGTTGGGAGTGTCAAAGATGACCAGTGACTCTCTGGTTTTTGTAATCAAAAGATGAAGGTGCCCTTCACTAAGATACTGCAATGTATAATATCGTGTTGTTGTTAGAACAACAACAATATGTTGTTCTAGTCTCTGCACAATGACCTTGTAAAGTCAAATGAAGGTTTAAAGATCACACTGTCTTATAGGTTTTGTTTATTTTTAAGGACTTTACATTTTAGATACAGCTTTTGCATTTAAGTCAGATACAGTCTCTATAAACAGAAACTCTTTTTAATACTTGCCTGCCTTTACATACTTATTTGACATGTCTAGCAGCTTAATCTCATTAACTTCCTCACAAAAGCATATCTATCAATACCTTCTTACCATGAAAACCTTCTTTTTATCTAATAATGATAATTGATGAGGACTAAGGTTTTTTTTACTCAAATCTAACCTCTGTCTTCTCACTCTTTAAGCCATCTGTATCCTTGGAATGAAAAGGGAGAATTTTATTCAATGAGTGGTACACATTTACCACTTTGGTGCATTAATCTCCAGATGATGAAAATTTAAGGATGCGGTGATTCTTTCCTCCCATCTCACTTTTTCACATTACTTCTGGACAGCATGTCTTTCTTTTAAGTGACATTCACAGTGGCATTTACTACTTTCATAGTGTTGTACAAACATCGCCTCTATTGACTTCCAAAATATTTTCATCACCCCCCCAAAAAAGTCCCATAGATATTAAGCAGCTACTTCCCATTTCTTCTCCCTCCCAGCCCCTGGCATCCACTAATCTGCTTTCTGTCAATAGCATATTACTCTGATAGTTCTTATTAACACTCACTTTTAATTGTAAGAAAAAAAATGACATTTCCTCAGAACATCCTTAACATTTAATAATATGAAAATTTTGCTCTATAAAAAATCTAAAAATCTATCTAAAAATCTATCTAAAAAAATCTAAAAATCTATCTAAAAATCTATCTAAAAGTCACCAGCATAAAATTAACATTCAGATCTAATCTGCACATTCTAATTAAATGCACAGATTTAAATCTCTCAATTGTTTAAAATATTCAGATTCATTCAACAAACATTAGTTGATACCTTCTTTATGTCAGGGACTATAAGGATTAAAAAAGAATACAGTACATGGTCTTTACAAGCAGGAAATAAGTTTTAGTAAATTTACTTAGAGTAGTGAGTTTAAATTCAGGCAGTAGTAAGTTTAAATTCAGAAACCCTCTTATTTCACAGGTAGAGAAACTGAGGTGCAGATGCCAGGAGGTGTTTCCAAGTCATGCACTGTCTCAACCAGAAGCTATTTGTTAATCATTAGATCTTTATTGCCAGACCCTAAGCAATAGAAAAGGTTCAAAGGATTGAATCCTTCCCACCGTCTGCTATGAGCATGATGGGCATACCGGGAAAAAAAGAATCTAATTGTCTAATGGGACAATTTCAATGGTTTAACTGGAATAATCTACATCCTAAATAAAATTTAATCGCTATTTCCAAGAAGAGTGCATTTCAAAGTATGAGGATGGGAGTACATCTTTCTCAGATAAATAGATGGATAGAGATAGATGATAGGTAGATAGAAAGATAGATGATATAAAGAAGCAAAGAGAGAATTTCTTTAAGTGCAAACAACTACTTTGTCGTTTTTGAAAAAAATAAGGGAGGCGGTGGAAGAAATTTACTGACAGGATACTAGGCATCTCCAGTATTTTTTAAAAAGCTGTGGGGTCCTATCACTTAAACCCAAAGACTTTTAAGCTCTGTATATGTCTTTTCTAAATGTCAGACTCCTGGGGGAGAATTTGACTTGCTCCTCTTGGGTCTGGTGTCTGCCAAGGGGATTAATCAAGTATGATAAGGGTTAGAGGGACAAAGAGAACAAACATGGCCTTGGCTGAATTTTCCACCCAGTACAGGAGTCTTTTCCAGAAAAAGGACAATAATGTCAGTAGGATAAATTGCTCAAGAGGTTTCTATTACTAAGATATTCATGTTTGTTTCATGTGCAATTGGAAAATACATTGTTTAAAAAGGGTGTGACATTAGAAGGGTCAGACAAGCCCCATTTTGCAGTTAAGTAACTTCAATCATCAGACAAGGAAAACCAAAATCAAATAGATTGAAAGCTACCTTACACAATCACCAATTTGATCAGAGATACAAAACTGTACTGAAAATTTTTCAATGCATTGTAGCTATGCTTTTTCTGTAATTAGAGTTATATATTTTAGAAATTAGAAAATAACAAAAGAATACTGAGGCAAAGTTGCAGACATTGTATTTCTGGATTGAAAAATATGACTCCTAAATGGAATACTGATCATATTCTCAACACTTTGATCTCGTGAAAAGTGTTCATTTCTTCTGCATGAGCTGATACCCTACCCAGATGAGCCAGGTGGGCTCTTTCTTGTTTCTTTACCTCAAGATCTAGAGAAAGGCCTGAACAATTTCCTTTTTACCTGGATGGTACCTAAGTCATGGCAAAAGACAGAGGATAAGGCACTGGACCCTCTCAACTAGCTTCAACAACATAGCTCTGGTTTTGTTGTTTTTTTCTTATCGTCTTCAGTTTCAAGCTTAGCTCGAAGAAGAGACTCTGCTGCTTCAAAATAGTCAGGATCATAAGGAAGAGGAGAGTGGAGGAAGTTTTCCTGGTAGAGAAAGAGATTGAAATTGGCCTTGAAAAACACAGGGATTAATAGACGGCAAGAAGGGGAGACACAACTGCAGACAAAGGGAAGAGTATGAGTAGAAATTAATCAAGGAGGTGTAGAGAGATAGAGGTGGAAAGAACTTTCCTAAACATCTGCTAGTCACCTTCTCCATCTTTGGGCATGTTATTAGTACTTTTCCTTTTCAAGAACAGTACTTAGGGTTAAGGGGAAGAAAATTAAGCAGGGCATGGAGTCAGAAAACCAGGGTTTAATTATGGTTGTGTTATGCAATGAGTGTCATATTTGACAAATTATTTACCCTTATAATCCTCACTTTTCATATTTGTGAAAAAGATCTTATAATATCATGTGGTTAATGGGGCTGCCATTATAAAACTTATACCCAAGTAGAGAGTAGAGGCAACAAAAGAATTAACACAGAAATGTATACCATGCTAATCTGGGGTAAGGGTTGTCAAATACAGGAGAGTGCAGGTGGTTTGCCTGGGCAGAGCCATGGAAGAGGGAGTGATCAAAGAGGGTCTCTGAAAGGATGGCATTATAGCAAGGACTTCGGTGAAATCATGGACCAAGCCATGCAGTTTTCTAGAGAAAGGATGTTTCCAGCAAAGGGAATGGTAGATAAAAAATCCCAGAAGTGGGAGCACATTTGGCATAACCTAAGAATAGTAAGGACGCAAAGCAGCTGAAGAATGACCAAAAGTTGAAAATGGCATCAGAGAGGAAGTTGACCTGGCTATGGGGGAGAGGGTCTTACCGGTTGCGGTGAGGACTTTAGATCTTACCATGAGACATATGGGAAACCACTGAAAACTAGGTCTTGAGCAGAGAAGTGACATAAAACAACATATTTTTAAGAAACCGTTTGGGCTAGTGTGTGGGCAATAGCCTGGGTAGAAGAAGCAGGGGGACTGGCTGGAAGGTTATTGCAACAATTCATGTGAAATATAATGCTATTCCACACATTTTATTTTTTAACTGTAATATGAAACATTTGCATTATATTCTCTTTTTTCTCCATCACAACACAAGAAACCCAGTTTAGCTTTGAGAATTTTCCCCTACTTCTTTCTAGATCCAGGAAGAGAAGACAGAATTGGCCCACAGAATGCAATTCTCGCCAAAAACTGACTTTTTAGAAAACTAGCTTATCCAGGTTCTGGTCTGTCCTACTTGACAATGATGTATAGTTTTTGGTGCTTGAAAACGGCCAGGATGCCAGAAATCACGAGGAGATACTTTAAATTTTTCTTGTTTGTTTCACAAGCACAGGGTTTTCTTTGCTGGATAGAGGCAAATAAAGAAACATAGTTTCTCCTGGGCCAGATTCCTTTTATGCAGGAGTCTGTAGTGAGAAGCACCTTGCTTAGGAAAAACTGTGACCTAGGAAAACTAGGGGGGAAAAAGGCGGGTTAAAGAACAGTTTATTATAAACTTTATGAAAACATTATTAGTTTCTTAAAAACATAGTATAAGACGATTTTCAAATAGCATATTAGTCCTTGCACTACTTGGTTTTAATTTGTTGTTGACGACACAAATACATGGAAGCCATAAGCTATTGCATTGAGTTGTTTCTGGTAGTTACTCAAATTTCAAAATATGACAACTTTTATAAAGGCTGCTCTGTCTTCTTGTCTCTAAGTACTTATTTTACTGTTCAATGTTTTGCAAAGGCAAACGAAGAGAGGATTCTTCGGTTGTTTCTTTTTCTATCCTTAACATAGATCCGATTTAGGACAAAAGCTTTGATCCAGCCCTGACTTAAACAGCACATACACCCAAACCTATGATCTTCTAAAGTCCCAGGTTCAGGCAAAGCCACCGTGCAGAATATTATTTTGGACACCATTTCAAAAACTGCAAGTATAGTTCTGTAGTTACAAAATAGAGTCACCTCACATGCCCTTCCTTTTAAAAGAAGCTGGTGACGATTTTAGAAGTTATTTTCCATAGCTAGTCAGCGCTCACTGGCATTCATCCTGCCCCTTTATCTTACAATATTTGCCACCGAGACGTCTACGTTACAGGAAACCACATTTCCAAAAAAAATTGCCATTTCCCAAATTTCACTAAAATGATGCAGCGGCTGCCTGAGTTTTTGGACACCATTGCCAAACTGCTCTCATTTCTCTACAATCTCCCTTTTAATGAAAATCGGAGTTGCAAATGTTCCAGTTCTAGTTCTTCGGCTTGCCGAGTAATTTTTTTTGAATAGGCAGTTACTACTCCAGATATTCTGCCATTTTTCCAGTAAACGCAATTAGAGATTATACAGGCATACAGATGGGAGTCGGGCGGGGAGGGGTGGAGATTGGGGGTATGAAAATAGAATCAAGATAGAGATACAGATCAGTAGAAGAATCAGGATAGGTATGTAACTTCTGTTTCTGTATTTCCTATAGAAAAACTACCATAGAGAAAGAATCCCTTTTCTAATAAATGAAGTACTCAAAACTGGATGAAAAACTCAACTGGAAATACGGAATAAACTTTCTGTTCTTTGGAAGGGTTTATGGGGTAACAAAGGCCAATATTATGGTAAATTATCATCACTGTATGGCCTGTGTAGATTATTGAGTCTGTTTAATTGTCTAAAGATTTCTGGTTGAAAGAAAGCATAGGATGAGAGCAAAAAGATATGAATTTAAAGCCTAATTGTATGACTTTCCTCAGACTTCAAAGTGGTTCATTGATTCTTGGTCCTTTATTTTTATTTTTAGCATATATAAATTTAATACCATATATGTATGTATATGAAATATATAGAAATATATACATATATCTCAAAAATTGATGTAAGAATCAAATGGATTATAGATGTGAAAGCCTTTTGAAACCACCAGAATACTTAATATAAATATTTTGTCTATTTATTATTACCTTAAAAAAATTAACAAATGACCTTAAGAAATGAAGGGCAGAATTGTCAGAATTTAGAAGGATAAAAATTTTATACAGTGTCTTCTGGATTGATTGTATCATTTGTACACAATTTATCTTAGTTCTTTCTAGCATATTTCCATTAAATCTAAGCCTTCTTGATCTAAGGCAC
>NW_027666281.1:0-27868 GCF_963455335.1 Martes martes
GGCCAGAAAGCCTTCTGTCGGACGCTGGCGGAGGCTCACACAACCCCCGAGAGCTTTGCCCCCCCTCCCCCACCCCAGGGACCCGTGGGGGCCGCCAGCCCGTCCGGCGCGACGGCGCGGTTCGGGGAGCCAGAGTCGTTCCGCACAGGGGCGCGGAAGCCGAAGGAGCCCAAGGTGCCCTGAGTTCAGAGCGACACGGTGCTCCGGGTAAAGCCTTCTCCCCCCTGACCAGCCTGGGCGAAGCGGGAGGCGTGGATGAGGGAGGAAGCGGCCCGGCGGCGTCCTGAGCGGCGAGCGCCGGGGCTGAGGGGGCCCGCCTCTGCCGGCTCAGCGCCTGGCGCCTGGCGCCTGGCGCCGTCGTGCGCGGGGAGGCGGTCTGCTACCTCAGAGCGTGTGTGGACGCCTGAGGCAAGGTCCCTCGGCCTCCCTGTGAGAAAGAAGTCAGGGTGGGATGCCCACAGCGTCCCCGCACACATGGCCCCACGGAGAAGGACGCCTTCTCCAGCCTGAGCCTGTGCAACGCGAGCGAGCGAGAACCAGAGCCTTACCTCCAAGAATCAAGCTTGAAGCCCAGCTGCCTTTTCGCGTGCAGGCCTCTCTCGCAAAGAGAGAAAGAGAGTGGCGCCCGTGGGCTGGTGCGGGAGCCGCGCGAAGATGCCCGGCCGTCGGGTCGGAGGACATCCGAGAAGCTGCCCCTTCCCTCGGCCTCACAGAAGCCCGCCCGAAGGCACCGAGACCGGCTCCTGCTGCTACCGTGACCGCGGGACCCACAGCGGCACACACGCCCCGGGACCGATGGCTCGGCAGTGCTTCGGCCAGCAGCCCCGCTTCTCTCGGGCCGGACCGTCGTCGCTGTGGGTCGGCGCCCCGGGAGCAAGCGTGAGGAAAGCACCGTGCTGCCTCCCCGTCCGGCGCAGAGCACAGGACGGCGACGCCCTCCTTGGGGCGTACATCCCTGGAGGCGCCCTGAGCCTGGAGGCCTTCCCGAACCCGAACCCCGGTGGGGGCGGGGAGGGCAGCTGGGAGGGGAGGGAGCGCTGAACAAGTGCCTCGGCAGAACTGCGGCACGGGCCACTTGCCCCGGACACCGCACTCCGTGCCGGGGAGAGAGAAGCAAGCGGTCGGGACGCCCAGAAGCACAGAGCAAGGCACCTGCTCCTCTGCTCCACGAGCGAGCCGCACGGACGAGGCCCGGTCAGCTCGTTCCCCCTCATGCCAGAAGGCCTCCTGTCAGACGCTGGCGAACGTACACACCCCTCGCCCCGCCCCGCCGGCCCGGGGGCTCTGGCCTCCACCCAGGGGACAGGTGGGTGCCGCCAGCCCCTCCGGTGCGACGGCGTGTTTCGGGGAGACAGAGTCCTTGCACCCAGGGGCTCGCAAGCCGATCGAGCCAGCGGGCCCTGAACTCAAAGCAGCACCGTTCTCTGGGCAAAGCGTTCTCCGAGCAGCAGCGTCCGCGAACAGAGACGCGTGGACGAGAGCGGAGGCGGCCCGCTTCCTGACCGGGCAGCGCCCGGGCTGAGGGTCCGGCCGCTGCCTGCTCAGCACCCGGCGTCGTACATGGGGAGGCAGGGGGCTAACTCCGAGTGCGTGCGAACCGAACGCCCCAGTTCAGTCAAGTCCCTCGGCCTCTCTGTGAGGAGGAAGTCGGCGGGGGAGGCCCGCCCCGTCCCCGCAAACGTCGCTCCACGCAAGGGCATGCCTTCTCAAAGCTGAGCCCGGGGAACGTTCGCGAGGGAGACCCAGAGCCTTACCTCCAGGGAACAAACCAGAAGCCGAGCTGCCTTTCGCGGGCAGGCCGCTCTCTCGCGACGAGAGGCGGGCTCGCGCCGGCCGGTTCGTGCGGCCGCCCGAGGGAGGTGCCCGGCCTTCGGGTCGGAGGACGTCCTAGAAGGCGCCCCTTCCCTGGGCCTCACAGAAGCCCCGCACGAGGGCGTCGAAACCGGCTCCTGCTGCGACTGGGACCGCAGGACCCACGGAGGCGCCCACTCCAGTCTCAGAGCGCGGGCGTCCTGCTGACAGCAGCCCCTCTTCTGCCAGCCTGACACTGGCCCCCGGTCGGCTCCCCTGGAGGGAGCGCTAGCGAAGCACCGCGCGCGGCCTGCCCGTCACGCAGAGAGGGCAGGACGGCGGCACCCGCCTTGGGGCAGCCAGGCTTGGAAGCGCCTGCCCCAGACGGGGCTGCGGGGCGGGGCGGGGCGGGGCGGGGCGGCCGGGGCAGAGGGTGGAAGGCCGCAGCAAGGGCCACCGGAGCACGTCGGGGGCAGCGCGGTTGCCCCGCACGCCACGCTCGGTGCCGTGATGAGGGAAGCCGTCCTGACACCGAGAAGCACAGCGCAAGGCGCGAACGCCTCAGCTCCGTGAGGGAGCAGCCCGGAGGAGGCCCACTCGGCGGCAGCCTCCCCCAGGGCCAGAAAGCCTTCTGTCGGACGCTGGCGGAGGCTCACACAACCCCCGAGAGCTTTGCCCCCCCTCCCCCACCCCAGGGACCCGTGGGGGCCGCCAGCCCGTCCGGCGCGACGGCGCGGTTCGGGGAGCCAGAGTCGTTCCGCACAGGGGCGCGGAAGCCGAAGGAGCCCAAGGTGCCCTGAGTTCAGAGCGACACGGTGCTCCGGGTAAAGCCTTCTCCCCCCTGACCAGCCTGGGCGAAGCGGGAGGCGTGGATGAGGGAGGAAGCGGCCCGGCGGCGTCCTGAGCGGCGAGCGCCGGGGCTGAGGGGGCCCGCCTCTGCCGGCTCAGCGCCTGGCGCCTGGCGCCTGGCGCCGTCGTGCGCGGGGAGGCGGTCTGCTACCTCAGAGCGTGTGTGGACGCCTGAGGCAAGGTCCCTCGGCCTCCCTGTGAGAAAGAAGTCAGGGTGGGATGCCCACAGCGTCCCCGCACACATGGCCCCACGGAGAAGGACGCCTTCTCCAGCCTGAGCCTGTGCAACGCGAGCGAGCGAGAACCAGAGCCTTACCTCCAAGAATCAAGCTTGAAGCCCAGCTGCCTTTTCGCGTGCAGGCCTCTCTCGCAAAGAGAGAAAGAGAGTGGCGCCGTGGGCTGGTGCGGGAGCCGCGCGAAGATGCCCGGCCGTCGGGTCGGAGGACATCCGAGAAGCTGCCCCTTCCCTCGGCCTCACAGAAGCCCGCCCGAAGGCACCGAGACCGGCTCCTGCTGCTACCGTGACCGCGGGACCCACAGCGGCACACACGCCCCGGGACCGATGGCTCGGCAGTGCTTCGGCCAGCAGCCCCGCTTCTCTCGGGCCGGACCGTCGTCGCTGTGGGTCGGCGCCCCGGGAGCAAGCGTGAGGAAAGCACCGTGCTGCCTCCCCGTCCGGCGCAGAGCACAGGACGGCGACGCCCTCCTTGGGGCGTACATCCCTGGAGGCGCCCTGAGCCTGGAGGCCTTCCCGAACCCGAACCCCGGTGGGGGCGGGGAGGGCAGCTGGGAGGGGAGGGAGCGCTGAACAAGTGCCTCGGCAGAACTGCGGCACGGGCCACTTGCCCCGGACACCGCACTCCGTGCCGGGGAGAGAGAAGCAAGCGGTCGGGACGCCCAGAAGCACAGAGCAAGGCACCTGCTCCTCTGCTCCACGAGCGAGCCGCACGGACGAGGCCCGGTCAGCTCGTTCCCCCTCATGCCAGAAGGCCTCCTGTCAGACGCTGGCGAACGTACACACCCCTCGCCCCGCCCCGCCGGCCCGGGGGCTCTGGCCTCCACCCAGGGGACAGGTGGGTGCCGCCAGCCCCTCCGGTGCGACGGCGTGTTTCGGGGAGACAGAGTCCTTGCACCCAGGGGCTCGCAAGCCGATCGAGCCAGCGGGCCCTGAACTCAAAGCAGCACCGTTCTCTGGGCAAAGCGTTCTCCGAGCAGCAGCGTCCGCGAACAGAGACGCGTGGACGAGAGCGGAGGCGGCCCGCTTCCTGACCGGGCAGCGCCCGGGCTGAGGGTCCGGCCGCTGCCTGCTCAGCACCCGGCGTCGTACATGGGGAGGCAGGGGGCTAACTCCGAGTGCGTGCGAACCGAACGCCCCAGTTCAGTCAAGTCCCTCGGCCTCTCTGTGAGGAGGAAGTCGGCGGGGGAGGCCCGCCCCGTCCCCGCAAACGTCGCTCCACGCAAGGGCATGCCTTCTCAAAGCTGAGCCCGGGGAACGTTCGCGAGGGAGACCCAGAGCCTTACCTCCAGGGAACAAACCAGAAGCCGAGCTGCCTTTCGCGGGCAGGCCGCTCTCTCGCGACGAGAGGCGGGCTCGCGCCGGCCGGTTCGTGCGGCCGCCCGAGGGAGGTGCCCGGCCTTCGGGTCGGAGGACGTCCTAGAAGGCGCCCCTTCCCTGGGCCTCACAGAAGCCCCGCACGAGGGCGTCGAAACCGGCTCCTGCTGCGACTGGGACCGCAGGACCCACGGAGGCGCCCACTCCAGTCTCAGAGCGCGGGCGTCCTGCTGACAGCAGCCCCTCTTCTGCCAGCCTGACACTGGCCCCCGGTCGGCTCCCCTGGAGGGAGCGCTAGCGAAGCACCGCGCGCGGCCTGCCCGTCACGCAGAGAGGGCAGGACGGCGGCACCCGCCTTGGGGCAGCCAGGCTTGGAAGCGCCTGCCCCAGACGGGGCTGCGGGGCGGGGCGGGGCGGGGCGGGGCGGCCGGGGCAGAGGGTGGAAGGCCGCAGCAAGGGCCACCGGAGCACGTCGGGGGCAGCGCGGTTGCCCCGCACGCCACGCTCGGTGCCGTGATGAGGGAAGCCGTCCTGACACCGAGAAGCACAGCGCAAGGCGCGAACGCCTCAGCTCCGTGAGGGAGCAGCCCGGAGGAGGCCCACTCGGCGGCAGCCTCCCCCAGGGCCAGAAAGCCTTCTGTCGGACGCTGGCGGAGGCTCACACAACCCCCGAGAGCTTTGCCCCCCCTCCCCCACCCCAGGGACCCGTGGGGGCCGCCAGCCCGTCCGGCGCGACGGCGCGGTTCGGGGAGCCAGAGTCGTTCCGCACAGGGGCGCGGAAGCCGAAGGAGCCCAAGGTGCCCTGAGTTCAGAGCGACACGGTGCTCCGGGTAAAGCCTTCTCCCCCCTGACCAGCCTGGGCGAAGCGGGAGGCGTGGATGAGGGAGGAAGCGGCCCGGCGGCGTCCTGAGCGGCGAGCGCCGGGGCTGAGGGGGCCCGCCTCTGCCGGCTCAGCGCCTGGCGCCTGGCGCCTGGCGCCGTCGTGCGCGGGGAGGCGGTCTGCTACCTCAGAGCGTGTGTGGACGCCTGAGGCAAGGTCCCTCGGCCTCCCTGTGAGAAAGAAGTCAGGGTGGGATGCCCACAGCGTCCCCGCACACATGGCCCCACGGAGAAGGACGCCTTCTCCAGCCTGAGCCTGTGCAACGCGAGCGAGCGAGAACCAGAGCCTTACCTCCAAGAATCAAGCTTGAAGCCCAGCTGCCTTTTCGCGTGCAGGCCTCTCTCGCAAAGAGAGAAAGAGAGTGGCGCCCGTGGGCTGGTGCGGGAGCCGCGCGAAGATGCCCGGCCGTCGGGTCGGAGGACATCCGAGAAGCTGCCCCTTCCCTCGGCCTCACAGAAGCCCGCCCGAAGGCACCGAGACCGGCTCCTGCTGCTACCGTGACCGCGGGACCCACAGCGGCACACACGCCCCGGGACCGATGGCTCGGCAGTGCTTCGGCCAGCAGCCCCGCTTCTCTCGGGCCGGACCGTCGTCGCTGTGGGTCGGCGCCCCGGGAGCAAGCGTGAGGAAAGCACCGTGCTGCCTCCCCGTCCGGCGCAGAGCACAGGACGGCGACGCCCTCCTTGGGGCGTACATCCCTGGAGGCGCCCTGAGCCTGGAGGCCTTCCCGAACCCGAACCCCGGTGGGGGCGGGGAGGGCAGCTGGGAGGGGAGGGAGCGCTGAACAAGTGCCTCGGCAGAACTGCGGCACGGGGCACTTGCCCCGGACACCGCACTCCGTGCCGGGGAGAGAGAAGCAAGCGGTCGGGACGCCCAGAAGCACAGAGCAAGGCACCTGCTCCTCTGCTCCACGAGCGAGCCGCACGGACGAGGCCCGGTCAGCTCGTTCCCCCTCATGCCAGAAGGCCTCCTGTCAGACGCTGGCGAACGTACACACCCCTCGCCCCGCCCCGCCGGCCCGGGGGCTCTGGCCTCCACCCAGGGGACAGGTGGGTGCCGCCAGCCCCTCCGGTGCGACGGCGTGTTTCGGGGAGACAGAGTCCTTGCACCCAGGGGCTCGCAAGCCGATCGAGCCAGCGGGCCCTGAACTCAAAGCAGCACCGTTCTCTGGGCAAAGCGTTCTCCGAGCAGCAGCGTCCGCGAACAGAGACGCGTGGACGAGAGCGGAGGCGGCCCGCTTCCTGACCGGGCAGCGCCCGGGCTGAGGGTCCGGCCGCTGCCTGCTCAGCACCCGGCGTCGTACATGGGGAGGCAGGGGGCTAACTCCGAGTGCGTGCGAACCGAACGCCCCAGTTCAGTCAAGTCCCTCGGCCTCTCTGTGAGGAGGAAGTCGGCGGGGGAGGCCCGCCCCGTCCCCGCAAACGTCGCTCCACGCAAGGGCATGCCTTCTCAAAGCTGAGCCCGGGGAACGTTCGCGAGGGAGACCCAGAGCCTTACCTCCAGGGAACAAACCAGAAGCCGAGCTGCCTTTCGCGGGCAGGCCGCTCTCTCGCGACGAGAGGCGGGCTCGCGCCGGCCGGTTCGTGCGGCCGCCCGAGGGAGGTGCCCGGCCTTCGGGTCGGAGGACGTCCTAGAAGGCGCCCCTTCCCTGGGCCTCACAGAAGCCCCGCACGAGGGCGTCGAAACCGGCTCCTGCTGCGACTGGGACCGCAGGACCCACGGAGGCGCCCACTCCAGTCTCAGAGCGCGGGCGTCCTGCTGACAGCAGCCCCTCTTCTGCCAGCCTGACACTGGCCCCCGGTCGGCTCCCCTGGAGGGAGCGCTAGCGAAGCACCGCGCGCGGCCTGCCCGTCACGCAGAGAGGGCAGGACGGCGGCACCCGCCTTGGGGCAGCCAGGCTTGGAAGCGCCTGCCCCAGACGGGGCTGCGGGGCGGGGCGGGGCGGGGCGGGGCGGCCGGGGCAGAGGGTGGAAGGCCGCAGCAAGGGCCACCGGAGCACGTCGGGGGCAGCGCGGTTGCCCCGCACGCCACGCTCGGTGCCGTGATGAGGGAAGCCGTCCTGACACCGAGAAGCACAGCGCAAGGCGCGAACGCCTCAGCTCCGTGAGGGAGCAGCCCGGAGGAGGCCCACTCGGCGGCAGCCTCCCCCAGGGCCAGAAAGCCTTCTGTCGGACGCTGGCGGAGGCTCACACAACCCCCGAGAGCTTTGCCCCCCCTCCCCCACCCCAGGGACCCGTGGGGGCCGCCAGCCCGTCCGGCGCGACGGCGCGGTTCGGGGAGCCAGAGTCGTTCCGCACAGGGGCGCGGAAGCCGAAGGAGCCCAAGGTGCCCTGAGTTCAGAGCGACACGGTGCTCCGGGTAAAGCCTTCTCCCCCCTGACCAGCCTGGGCGAAGCGGGAGGCGTGGATGAGGGAGGAAGCGGCCCGGCGGCGTCCTGAGCGGCGAGCGCCGGGGCTGAGGGGGCCCGCCTCTGCCGGCTCAGCGCCTGGCGCCTGGCGCCTGGCGCCGTCGTGCGCGGGGAGGCGGTCTGCTACCTCAGAGCGTGTGTGGACGCCTGAGGCAAGGTCCCTCGGCCTCCCTGTGAGAAAGAAGTCAGGGTGGGATGCCCACAGCGTCCCCGCACACATGGCCCCACGGAGAAGGACGCCTTCTCCAGCCTGAGCCTGTGCAACGCGAGCGAGCGAGAACCAGAGCCTTACCTCCAAGAATCAAGCTTGAAGCCCAGCTGCCTTTTCGCGTGCAGGCCTCTCTCGCAAAGAGAGAAAGAGAGTGGCGCCCGTGGGCTGGTGCGGGAGCCGCGCGAAGATGCCCGGCCGTCGGGTCGGAGGACATCCGAGAAGCTGCCCCTTCCCTCGGCCTCACAGAAGCCCGCCCGAAGGCACCGAGACCGGCTCCTGCTGCTACCGTGACCGCGGGACCCACAGCGGCACACACGCCCCGGGACCGATGGCTCGGCAGTGCTTCGGCCAGCAGCCCCGCTTCTCTCGGGCCGGACCGTCGTCGCTGTGGGTCGGCGCCCCGGGAGCAAGCGTGAGGAAAGCACCGTGCTGCCTCCCCGTCCGGCGCAGAGCACAGGACGGCGACGCCCTCCTTGGGGCGTACATCCCTGGAGGCGCCCTGAGCCTGGAGGCCTTCCCGAACCCGAACCCCGGTGGGGGCGGGGAGGGCAGCTGGGAGGGGAGGGAGCGCTGAACAAGTGCCTCGGCAGAACTGCGGCACGGGCCACTTGCCCCGGACACCGCACTCCGTGCCGGGGAGAGAGAAGCAAGCGGTCGGGACGCCCAGAAGCACAGAGCAAGGCACCTGCTCCTCTGCTCCACGAGCGAGCCGCACGGACGAGGCCCGGTCAGCTCGTTCCCCCTCATGCCAGAAGGCCTCCTGTCAGACGCTGGCGAACGTACACACCCCTCGCCCCGCCCCGCCGGCCCGGGGGCTCTGGCCTCCACCCAGGGGACAGGTGGGTGCCGCCAGCCCCTCCGGTGCGACGGCGTGTTTCGGGGAGACAGAGTCCTTGCACCCAGGGGCTCGCAAGCCGATCGAGCCAGCGGGCCCTGAACTCAAAGCAGCACCGTTCTCTGGGCAAAGCGTTCTCCGAGCAGCAGCGTCCGCGAACAGAGACGCGTGGACGAGAGCGGAGGCGGCCCGCTTCCTGACCGGGCAGCGCCCGGGCTGAGGGTCCGGCCGCTGCCTGCTCAGCACCCGGCGTCGTACATGGGGAGGCAGGGGGCTAACTCCGAGTGCGTGCGAACCGAACGCCCCAGTTCAGTCAAGTCCCTCGGCCTCTCTGTGAGGAGGAAG
Organism: Martes martes; assembly: GCF_963455335.1. NCBI lineage: Eukaryota > Metazoa > Chordata > Mammalia > Carnivora > Mustelidae > Martes > Martes martes. The sequence continues at coordinate 8,871 of NW_027666281.1, forward strand.
TCGGCGGGGGAGGCCCGCCCCGTCCCCGCAAACGTCGCTCCACGCAAGGGCATGCCTTCTCAAAGCTGAGCCCGGGGAACGTTCGCGAGGGAGACCCAGAGCCTTACCTCCAGGGAACAAACCAGAAGCCGAGCTGCCTTTCGCGGGCAGGCCGCTCTCTCGCGACGAGAGGCGGGCTCGCGCCGGCCGGTTCGTGCGGCCGCCCGAGGGAGGTGCCCGGCCTTCGGGTCGGAGGACGTCCTAGAAGGCGCCCCTTCCCTGGGCCTCACAGAAGCCCCGCACGAGGGCGTCGAAACCGGCTCCTGCTGCGACTGGGACCGCAGGACCCACGGAGGCGCCCACTCCAGTCTCAGAGCGCGGGCGTCCTGCTGACAGCAGCCCCTCTTCTGCCAGCCTGACACTGGCCCCCGGTCGGCTCCCCTGGAGGGAGCGCTAGCGAAGCACCGCGCGCGGCCTGCCCGTCACGCAGAGAGGGCAGGACGGCGGCACCCGCCTTGGGGCAGCCAGGCTTGGAAGCGCCTGCCCCAGACGGGGCTGCGGGGCGGGGCGGGGCGGGGCGGGGCGGCCGGGGCAGAGGGTGGAAGGCCGCAGCAAGGGCCACCGGAGCACGTCGGGGGCAGCGCGGTTGCCCCGCACGCCACGCTCGGTGCCGTGATGAGGGAAGCCGTCCTGACACCGAGAAGCACAGCGCAAGGCGCGAACGCCTCAGCTCCGTGAGGGAGCAGCCCGGAGGAGGCCCACTCGGCGGCAGCCTCCCCCAGGGCCAGAAAGCCTTCTGTCGGACGCTGGCGGAGGCTCACACAACCCCCGAGAGCTTTGCCCCCCCTCCCCCACCCCAGGGACCCGTGGGGGCCGCCAGCCCGTCCGGCGCGACGGCGCGGTTCGGGGAGCCAGAGTCGTTCCGCACAGGGGCGCGGAAGCCGAAGGAGCCCAAGGTGCCCTGAGTTCAGAGCGACACGGTGCTCCGGGTAAAGCCTTCTCCCCCCTGACCAGCCTGGGCGAAGCGGGAGGCGTGGATGAGGGAGGAAGCGGCCCGGCGGCGTCCTGAGCGGCGAGCGCCGGGGCTGAGGGGGCCCGCCTCTGCCGGCTCAGCGCCTGGCGCCTGGCGCCTGGCGCCGTCGTGCGCGGGGAGGCGGTCTGCTACCTCAGAGCGTGTGTGGACGCCTGAGGCAAGGTCCCTCGGCCTCCCTGTGAGAAAGAAGTCAGGGTGGGATGCCCACAGCGTCCCCGCACACATGGCCCCACGGAGAAGGACGCCTTCTCCAGCCTGAGCCTGTGCAACGCGAGCGAGCGAGAACCAGAGCCTTACCTCCAAGAATCAAGCTTGAAGCCCAGCTGCCTTTTCGCGTGCAGGCCTCTCTCGCAAAGAGAGAAAGAGAGTGGCGCCCGTGGGCTGGTGCGGGAGCCGCGCGAAGATGCCCGGCCGTCGGGTCGGAGGACATCCGAGAAGCTGCCCCTTCCCTCGGCCTCACAGAAGCCCGCCCGAAGGCACCGAGACCGGCTCCTGCTGCTACCGTGACCGCGGGACCCACAGCGGCACACACGCCCCGGGACCGATGGCTCGGCAGTGCTTCGGCCAGCAGCCCCGCTTCTCTCGGGCCGGACCGTCGTCGCTGTGGGTCGGCGCCCCGGGAGCAAGCGTGAGGAAAGCACCGTGCTGCCTCCCCGTCCGGCGCAGAGCACAGGACGGCGACGCCCTCCTTGGGGCGTACATCCCTGGAGGCGCCCTGAGCCTGGAGGCCTTCCCGAACCCGAACCCCGGTGGGGGCGGGGAGGGCAGCTGGGAGGGGAGGGAGCGCTGAACAAGTGCCTCGGCAGAACTGCGGCACGGGGCACTTGCCCCGGACACCGCACTCCGTGCCGGGGAGAGAGAAGCAAGCGGTCGGGACGCCCAGAAGCACAGAGCAAGGCACCTGCTCCTCTGCTCCACGAGCGAGCCGCACGGACGAGGCCCGGTCAGCTCGTTCCCCCTCATGCCAGAAGGCCTCCTGTCAGACGCTGGCGAACGTACACACCCCTCGCCCCGCCCCGCCGGCCCGGGGGCTCTGGCCTCCACCCAGGGGACAGGTGGGTGCCGCCAGCCCCTCCGGTGCGACGGCGTGTTTCGGGGAGACAGAGTCCTTGCACCCAGGGGCTCGCAAGCCGATCGAGCCAGCGGGCCCTGAACTCAAAGCAGCACCGTTCTCTGGGCAAAGCGTTCTCCGAGCAGCAGCGTCCGCGAACAGAGACGCGTGGACGAGAGCGGAGGCGGCCCGCTTCCTGACCGGGCAGCGCCCGGGCTGAGGGTCCGGCCGCTGCCTGCTCAGCACCCGGCGTCGTACATGGGGAGGCAGGGGGCTAACTCCGAGTGCGTGCGAACCGAACGCCCCAGTTCAGTCAAGTCCCTCGGCCTCTCTGTGAGGAGGAAGTCGGCGGGGGAGGCCCGCCCCGTCCCCGCAAACGTCGCTCCACGCAAGGGCATGCCTTCTCAAAGCTGAGCCCGGGGAACGTTCGCGAGGGAGACCCAGAGCCTTACCTCCAGGGAACAAACCAGAAGCCGAGCTGCCTTTCGCGGGCAGGCCGCTCTCTCGCGACGAGAGGCGGGCTCGCGCCGGCCGGTTCGTGCGGCCGCCCGAGGGAGGTGCCCGGCCTTCGGGTCGGAGGACGTCCTAGAAGGCGCCCCTTCCCTGGGCCTCACAGAAGCCCCGCACGAGGGCGTCGAAACCGGCTCCTGCTGCGACTGGGACCGCAGGACCCACGGAGGCGCCCACTCCAGTCTCAGAGCGCGGGCGTCCTGCTGACAGCAGCCCCTCTTCTGCCAGCCTGACACTGGCCCCCGGTCGGCTCCCCTGGAGGGAGCGCTAGCGAAGCACCGCGCGCGGCCTGCCCGTCACGCAGAGAGGGCAGGACGGCGGCACCCGCCTTGGGGCAGCCAGGCTTGGAAGCGCCTGCCCCAGACGGGGCTGCGGGGCGGGGCGGGGCGGGGCGGGGCGGCCGGGGCAGAGGGTGGAAGGCCGCAGCAAGGGCCACCGGAGCACGTCGGGGGCAGCGCGGTTGCCCCGCACGCCACGCTCGGTGCCGTGATGAGGGAAGCCGTCCTGACACCGAGAAGCACAGCGCAAGGCGCGAACGCCTCAGCTCCGTGAGGGAGCAGCCCGGAGGAGGCCCACTCGGCGGCAGCCTCCCCCAGGGCCAGAAAGCCTTCTGTCGGACGCTGGCGGAGGCTCACACAACCCCCGAGAGCTTTGCCCCCCCTCCCCCACCCCAGGGACCCGTGGGGGCCGCCAGCCCGTCCGGCGCGACGGCGCGGTTCGGGGAGCCAGAGTCGTTCCGCACAGGGGCGCGGAAGCCGAAGGAGCCCAAGGTGCCCTGAGTTCAGAGCGACACGGTGCTCCGGGTAAAGCCTTCTCCCCCCTGACCAGCCTGGGCGAAGCGGGAGGCGTGGATGAGGGAGGAAGCGGCCCGGCGGCGTCCTGAGCGGCGAGCGCCGGGGCTGAGGGGGCCCGCCTCTGCCGGCTCAGCGCCTGGCGCCTGGCGCCTGGCGCCCTCGTGCGCGGGGAGGCGGTCTGCTACCTCAGAGCGTGTGTGGACGCCTGAGGCAAGGTCCCTCGGCCTCCCTGTGAGAAAGAAGTCAGGGTGGGATGCCCACAGCGTCCCCGCACACATGGCCCCACGGAGAAGGACGCCTTCTCCAGCCTGAGCCTGTGCAACGCGAGCGAGCGAGAACCAGAGCCTTACCTCCAAGAATCAAGCTTGAAGCCCAGCTGCCTTTTCGCGTGCAGGCCTCTCTCGCAAAGAGAGAAAGAGAGTGGCGCCCGTGGGCTGGTGCGGGAGCCGCGCGAAGATGCCCGGCCGTCGGGTCGGAGGACATCCGAGAAGCTGCCCCTTCCCTCGGCCTCACAGAAGCCCGCCCGAAGGCACCGAGACCGGCTCCTGCTGCTACCGTGACCGCGGGACCCACAGCGGCACACACGCCCCGGGACCGATGGCTCGGCAGTGCTTCGGCCAGCAGCCCCGCTTCTCTCGGGCCGGACCGTCGTCGCTGTGGGTCGGCGCCCCGGGAGCAAGCGTGAGGAAAGCACCGTGCTGCCTCCCCGTCCGGCGCAGAGCACAGGACGGCGACGCCCTCCTTGGGGCGTACATCCCTGGAGGCGCCCTGAGCCTGGAGGCCTTCCCGAACCCGAACCCCGGTGGGGGCGGGGAGGGCAGCTGGGAGGGGAGGGAGCGCTGAACAAGTGCCTCGGCAGAACTGCGGCACGGGGCACTTGCCCCGGACACCGCACTCCGTGCCGGGGAGAGAGAAGCAAGCGGTCGGGACGCCCAGAAGCACAGAGCAAGGCACCTGCTCCTCTGCTCCACGAGCGAGCCGCACGGACGAGGCCCGGTCAGCTCGTTCCCCCTCATGCCAGAAGGCCTCCTGTCAGACGCTGGCGAACGTACACACCCCTCGCCCCGCCCCGCCGGCCCGGGGGCTCTGGCCTCCACCCAGGGGACAGGTGGGTGCCGCCAGCCCCTCCGGTGCGACGGCGTGTTTCGGGGAGACAGAGTCCTTGCACCCAGGGGCTCGCAAGCCGATCGAGCCAGCGGGCCCTGAACTCAAAGCAGCACCGTTCTCTGGGCAAAGCGTTCTCCGAGCAGCAGCGTCCGCGAACAGAGACGCGTGGACGAGAGCGGAGGCGGCCCGCTTCCTGACCGGGCAGCGCCCGGGCTGAGGGTCCGGCCGCTGCCTGCTCAGCACCCGGCGTCGTACATGGGGAGGCAGGGGGCTAACTCCGAGTGCGTGCGAACCGAACGCCCCAGTTCAGTCAAGTCCCTCGGCCTCTCTGTGAGGAGGAAGTCGGCGGGGGAGGCCCGCCCCGTCCCCGCAAACGTCGCTCCACGCAAGGGCATGCCTTCTCAAAGCTGAGCCCGGGGAACGTTCGCGAGGGAGACCCAGAGCCTTACCTCCAGGGAACAAACCAGAAGCCGAGCTGCCTTTCGCGGGCAGGCCGCTCTCTCGCGACGAGAGGCGGGCTCGCGCCGGCCGGTTCGTGCGGCCGCCCGAGGGAGGTGCCCGGCCTTCGGGTCGGAGGACGTCCTAGAAGGCGCCCCTTCCCTGGGCCTCACAGAAGCCCCGCACGAGGGCGTCGAAACCGGCTCCTGCTGCGACTGGGACCGCAGGACCCACGGAGGCGCCCACTCCAGTCTCAGAGCGCGGGCGTCCTGCTGACAGCAGCCCCTCTTCTGCCAGCCTGACACTGGCCCCCGGTCGGCTCCCCTGGAGGGAGCGCTAGCGAAGCACCGCGCGCGGCCTGCCCGTCACGCAGAGAGGGCAGGACGGCGGCACCCGCCTTGGGGCAGCCAGGCTTGGAAGCGCCTGCCCCAGACGGGGCTGCGGGGCGGGGCGGGGCGGGGCGGGGCGGCCGGGGCAGAGGGTGGAAGGCCGCAGCAAGGGCCACCGGAGCACGTCGGGGGCAGCGCGGTTGCCCCGCACGCCACGCTCGGTGCCGTGATGAGGGAAGCCGTCCTGACACCGAGAAGCACAGCGCAAGGCGCGAACGCCTCAGCTCCGTGAGGGAGCAGCCCGGAGGAGGCCCACTCGGCGGCAGCCTCCCCCAGGGCCAGAAAGCCTTCTGTCGGACGCTGGCGGAGGCTCACACAACCCCCGAGAGCTTTGCCCCCCCTCCCCCACCCCAGGGACCCGTGGGGGCCGCCAGCCCGTCCGGCGCGACGGCGCGGTTCGGGGAGCCAGAGTCGTTCCGCACAGGGGCGCGGAAGCCGAAGGAGCCCAAGGTGCCCTGAGTTCAGAGCGACACGGTGCTCCGGGTAAAGCCTTCTCCCCCCTGACCAGCCTGGGCGAAGCGGGAGGCGTGGATGAGGGAGGAAGCGGCCCGGCGGCGTCCTGAGCGGCGAGCGCCGGGGCTGAGGGGGCCCGCCTCTGCCGGCTCAGCGCCTGGCGCCTGGCGCCTGGCGCCCTCGTGCGCGGGGAGGCGGTCTGCTACCTCAGAGCGTGTGTGGACGCCTGAGGCAAGGTCCCTCGGCCTCCCTGTGAGAAAGAAGTCAGGGTGGGATGCCCACAGCGTCCCCGCACACATGGCCCCACGGAGAAGGACGCCTTCTCCAGCCTGAGCCTGTGCAACGCGAGCGAGCGAGAACCAGAGCCTTACCTCCAAGAATCAAGCTTGAAGCCCAGCTGCCTTTTCGCGTGCAGGCCTCTCTCGCAAAGAGAGAAAGAGAGTGGCGCCCGTGGGCTGGTGCGGGAGCCGCGCGAAGATGCCCGGCCGTCGGGTCGGAGGACATCCGAGAAGCTGCCCCTTCCCTCGGCCTCACAGAAGCCCGCCCGAAGGCACCGAGACCGGCTCCTGCTGCTACCGTGACCGCGGGACCCACAGCGGCACACACGCCCCGGGACCGATGGCTCGGCAGTGCTTCGGCCAGCAGCCCCGCTTCTCTCGGGCCGGACCGTCGTCGCTGTGGGTCGGCGCCCCGGGAGCAAGCGTGAGGAAAGCACCGTGCTGCCTCCCCGTCCGGCGCAGAGCACAGGACGGCGACGCCCTCCTTGGGGCGTACATCCCTGGAGGCGCCCTGAGCCTGGAGGCCTTCCCGAACCCGAACCCCGGTGGGGGCGGGGAGGGCAGCTGGGAGGGGAGGGAGCGCTGAACAAGTGCCTCGGCAGAACTGCGGCACGGGCCACTTGCCCCGGACACCGCACTCCGTGCCGGGGAGAGAGAAGCAAGCGGTCGGGACGCCCAGAAGCACAGAGCAAGGCACCTGCTCCTCTGCTCCACGAGCGAGCCGCACGGACGAGGCCCGGTCAGCTCGTTCCCCCTCATGCCAGAAGGCCTCCTGTCAGACGCTGGCGAACGTACACACCCCTCGCCCCGCCCCGCCGGCCCGGGGGCTCTGGCCTCCACCCAGGGGACAGGTGGGTGCCGCCAGCCCCTCCGGTGCGACGGCGTGTTTCGGGGAGACAGAGTCCTTGCACCCAGGGGCTCGCAAGCCGATCGAGCCAGCGGGCCCTGAACTCAAAGCAGCACCGTTCTCTGGGCAAAGCGTTCTCCGAGCAGCAGCGTCCGCGAACAGAGACGCGTGGACGAGAGCGGAGGCGGCCCGCTTCCTGACCGGGCAGCGCCCGGGCTGAGGGTCCGGCCGCTGCCTGCTCAGCACCCGGCGTCGTACATGGGGAGGCAGGGGGCTAACTCCGAGTGCGTGCGAACCGAACGCCCCAGTTCAGTCAAGTCCCTCGGCCTCTCTGTGAGGAGGAAGTCGGCGGGGGAGGCCCGCCCCGTCCCCGCAAACGTCGCTCCACGCAAGGGCATGCCTTCTCAAAGCTGAGCCCGGGGAACGTTCGCGAGGGAGACCCAGAGCCTTACCTCCAGGGAACAAACCAGAAGCCGAGCTGCCTTTCGCGGGCAGGCCGCTCTCTCGCGACGAGAGGCGGGCTCGCGCCGGCCGGTTCGTGCGGCTGCCCGAGGGAGGTGCCCGGCCTTCGGGTCGGAGGACGTCCTAGAAGGCGCCCCTTCCCTGGGCCTCACAGAAGCCCCGCACGAGGGCGTCGAAACCGGCTCCTGCTGCGACTGGGACCGCAGGACCCACGGAGGCGCCCACTCCAGTCTCAGAGCGCGGGCGTCCTGCTGACAGCAGCCCCTCTTCTGCCAGCCTGACACTGGCCCCCGGTCGGCTCCCCTGGAGGGAGCGCTAGCGAAGCACCGCGCGCGGCCTGCCCGTCACGCAGAGAGGGCAGGACGGCGGCACCCGCCTTGGGGCAGCCAGGCTTGGAAGCGCCTGCCCCAGACGGGGCTGCGGGGCGGGGCGGGGCGGGGCGGGGCGGCCGGGGCAGAGGGTGGAAGGCCGCAGCAAGGGCCACCGGAGCACGTCGGGGGCAGCGCGGTTGCCCCGCACGCCACGCTCGGTGCCGTGATGAGGGAAGCCGTCCTGACACCGAGAAGCACAGCGCAAGGCGCGAACGCCTCAGCTCCGTGAGGGAGCAGCCCGGAGGAGGCCCACTCGGCGGCAGCCTCCCCCAGGGCCAGAAAGCCTTCTGTCGGACGCTGGCGGAGGCTCACACAACCCCCGAGAGCTTTGCCCCCCCTCCCCCACCCCAGGGACCCGTGGGGGCCGCCAGCCCGTCCGGCGCGACGGCGCGGTTCGGGGAGCCAGAGTCGTTCCGCACAGGGGCGCGGAAGCCGAAGGAGCCCAAGGTGCCCTGAGTTCAGAGCGACACGGTGCTCCGGGTAAAGCCTTCTCCCCCCTGACCAGCCTGGGCGAAGCGGGAGGCGTGGATGAGGGAGGAAGCGGCCCGGCGGCGTCCTGAGCGGCGAGCGCCGGGGCTGAGGGGGCCCGCCTCTGCCGGCTCAGCGCCTGGCGCCTGGCGCCTGGCGCCCTCGTGCGCGGGGAGGCGGTCTGCTACCTCAGAGCGTGTGTGGACGCCTGAGGCAAGGTCCCTCGGCCTCCCTGTGAGAAAGAAGTCAGGGTGGGATGCCCACAGCGTCCCCGCACACATGGCCCCACGGAGAAGGACGCCTTCTCCAGCCTGAGCCTGTGCAACGCGAGCGAGCGAGAACCAGAGCCTTACCTCCAAGAATCAAGCTTGAAGCCCAGCTGCCTTTTCGCGTGCAGGCCTCTCTCGCAAAGAGAGAAAGAGAGTGGCGCCCGTGGGCTGGTGCGGGAGCCGCGCGAAGATGCCCGGCCGTCGGGTCGGAGGACATCCGAGAAGCTGCCCCTTCCCTCGGCCTCACAGAAGCCCGCCCGAAGGCACCGAGACCGGCTCCTGCTGCTACCGTGACCGCGGGACCCACAGCGGCACACACGCCCCGGGACCGATGGCTCGGCAGTGCTTCGGCCAGCAGCCCCGCTTCTCTCGGGCCGGACCGTCGTCGCTGTGGGTCGGCGCCCCGGGAGCAAGCGTGAGGAAAGCACCGTGCTGCCTCCCCGTCCGGCGCAGAGCACAGGACGGCGACGCCCTCCTTGGGGCGTACATCCCTGGAGGCGCCCTGAGCCTGGAGGCCTTCCCGAACCCGAACCCCGGTGGGGGCGGGGAGGGCAGCTGGGAGGGGAGGGAGCGCTGAACAAGTGCCTCGGCAGAACTGCGGCACGGGCCACTTGCCCCGGACACCGCACTCCGTGCCGGGGAGAGAGAAGCAAGCGGTCGGGACGCCCAGAAGCACAGAGCAAGGCACCTGCTCCTCTGCTCCACGAGCGAGCCGCACGGACGAGGCCCGGTCAGCTCGTTCCCCCTCATGCCAGAAGGCCTCCTGTCAGACGCTGGCGAACGTACACACCCCTCGCCCCGCCCCGCCGGCCCGGGGGCTCTGGCCTCCACCCAGGGGACAGGTGGGTGCCGCCAGCCCCTCCGGTGCGACGGCGTGTTTCGGGGAGACAGAGTCCTTGCACCCAGGGGCTCGCAAGCCGATCGAGCCAGCGGGCCCTGAACTCAAAGCAGCACCGTTCTCTGGGCAAAGCGTTCTCCGAGCAGCAGCGTCCGCGAACAGAGACGCGTGGACGAGAGCGGAGGCGGCCCGCTTCCTGACCGGGCAGCGCCCGGGCTGAGGGTCCGGCCGCTGCCTGCTCAGCACCCGGCGTCGTACATGGGGAGGCAGGGGGCTAACTCCGAGTGCGTGCGAACCGAACGCCCCAGTTCAGTCAAGTCCCTCGGCCTCTCTGTGAGGAGGAAGTCGGCGGGGGAGGCCCGCCCCGTCCCCGCAAACGTCGCTCCACGCAAGGGCATGCCTTCTCAAAGCTGAGCCCGGGGAACGTTCGCGAGGGAGACCCAGAGCCTTACCTCCAGGGAACAAACCAGAAGCCGAGCTGCCTTTCGCGGGCAGGCCGCTCTCTCGCGACGAGAGGCGGGCTCGCGCCGGCCGGTTCGTGCGGCTGCCCGAGGGAGGTGCCCGGCCTTCGGGTCGGAGGACGTCCTAGAAGGCGCCCCTTCCCTGGGCCTCACAGAAGCCCCGCACGAGGGCGTCGAAACCGGCTCCTGCTGCGACTGGGACCGCAGGACCCACGGAGGCGCCCACTCCAGTCTCAGAGCGCGGGCGTCCTGCTGACAGCAGCCCCTCTTCTGCCAGCCTGACACTGGCCCCCGGTCGGCTCCCCTGGAGGGAGCGCTAGCGAAGCACCGCGCGCGGCCTGCCCGTCACGCAGAGAGGGCAGGACGGCGGCACCCGCCTTGGGGCAGCCAGGCTTGGAAGCGCCTGCCCCAGACGGGGCTGCGGGGCGGGGCGGGGCGGGGCGGGGCGGCCGGGGCAGAGGGTGGAAGGCCGCAGCAAGGGCCACCGGAGCACGTCGGGGGCAGCGCGGTTGCCCCGCACGCCACGCTCGGTGCCGTGATGAGGGAAGCCGTCCTGACACCGAGAAGCACAGCGCAAGGCGCGAACGCCTCAGCTCCGTGAGGGAGCAGCCCGGAGGAGGCCCACTCGGCGGCAGCCTCCCCCAGGGCCAGAAAGCCTTCTGTCGGACGCTGGCGGAGGCTCACACAACCCCCGAGAGCTTTGCCCCCCCTCCCCCACCCCAGGGACCCGTGGGGGCCGCCAGCCCGTCCGGCGCGACGGCGCGGTTCGGGGAGCCAGAGTCGTTCCGCACAGGGGCGCGGAAGCCGAAGGAGCCCAAGGTGCCCTGAGTTCAGAGCGACACGGTGCTCCGGGTAAAGCCTTCTCCCCCCTGACCAGCCTGGGCGAAGCGGGAGGCGTGGATGAGGGAGGAAGCGGCCCGGCGGCGTCCTGAGCGGCGAGCGCCGGGGCTGAGGGGGCCCGCCTCTGCCGGCTCAGCGCCTGGCGCCTGGCGCCTGGCGCCGTCGTGCGCGGGGAGGCGGTCTGCTACCTCAGAGCGTGTGTGGACGCCTGAGGCAAGGTCCCTCGGCCTCCCTGTGAGAAAGAAGTCAGGGTGGGATGCCCACAGCGTCCCCGCACACATGGCCCCACGGAGAAGGACGCCTTCTCCAGCCTGAGCCTGTGCAACGCGAGCGAGCGAGAACCAGAGCCTTACCTCCAAGAATCAAGCTTGAAGCCCAGCTGCCTTTTCGCGTGCAGGCCTCTCTCGCAAAGAGAGAAAGAGAGTGGCGCCCGTGGGCTGGTGCGGGAGCCGCGCGAAGATGCCCGGCCGTCGGGTCGGAGGACATCCGAGAAGCTGCCCCTTCCCTCGGCCTCACAGAAGCCCGCCCGAAGGCACCGAGACCGGCTCCTGCTGCTACCGTGACCGCGGGACCCACAGCGGCACACACGCCCCGGGACCGATGGCTCGGCAGTGCTTCGGCCAGCAGCCCCGCTTCTCTCGGGCCGGACCGTCGTCGCTGTGGGTCGGCGCCCCGGGAGCAAGCGTGAGGAAAGCACCGTGCTGCCTCCCCGTCCGGCGCAGAGCACAGGACGGCGACGCCCTCCTTGGGGCGTACATCCCTGGAGGCGCCCTGAGCCTGGAGGCCTTCCCGAACCCGAACCCCGGTGGGGGCGGGGAGGGCAGCTGGGAGGGGAGGGAGCGCTGAACAAGTGCCTCGGCAGAACTGCGGCACGGGGCACTTGCCCCGGACACCGCACTCCGTGCCGGGGAGAGAGAAGCAAGCGGTCGGGACGCCCAGAAGCACAGAGCAAGGCACCTGCTCCTCTGCTCCACGAGCGAGCCGCACGGACGAGGCCCGGTCAGCTCGTTCCCCCTCATGCCAGAAGGCCTCCTGTCAGACGCTGGCGAACGTACACACCCCTCGCCCCGCCCCGCCGGCCCGGGGGCTCTGGCCTCCACCCAGGGGACAGGTGGGTGCCGCCAGCCCCTCCGGTGCGACGGCGTGTTTCGGGGAGACAGAGTCCTTGCACCCAGGGGCTCGCAAGCCGATCGAGCCAGCGGGCCCTGAACTCAAAGCAGCACCGTTCTCTGGGCAAAGCGTTCTCCGAGCAGCAGCGTCCGCGAACAGAGACGCGTGGACGAGAGCGGAGGCGGCCCGCTTCCTGACCGGGCAGCGCCCGGGCTGAGGGTCCGGCCGCTGCCTGCTCAGCACCCGGCGTCGTACATGGGGAGGCAGGGGGCTAACTCCGAGTGCGTGCGAACCGAACGCCCCAGTTCAGTCAAGTCCCTCGGCCTCTCTGTGAGGAGGAAGTCGGCGGGGGAGGCCCGCCCCGTCCCCGCAAACGTCGCTCCACGCAAGGGCATGCCTTCTCAAAGCTGAGCCCGGGGAACGTTCGCGAGGGAGACCCAGAGCCTTACCTCCAGGGAACAAACCAGAAGCCGAGCTGCCTTTCGCGGGCAGGCCGCTCTCTCGCGACGAGAGGCGGGCTCGCGCCGGCCGGTTCGTGCGGCCGCCCGAGGGAGGTGCCCGGCCTTCGGGTCGGAGGACGTCCTAGAAGGCGCCCCTTCCCTGGGCCTCACAGAAGCCCCGCACGAGGGCGTCGAAACCGGCTCCTGCTGCGACTGGGACCGCAGGACCCACGGAGGCGCCCACTCCAGTCTCAGAGCGCGGGCGTCCTGCTGACAGCAGCCCCTCTTCTGCCAGCCTGACACTGGCCCCCGGTCGGCTCCCCTGGAGGGAGCGCTAGCGAAGCACCGCGCGCGGCCTGCCCGTCACGCAGAGAGGGCAGGACGGCGGCACCCGCCTTGGGGCAGCCAGGCTTGGAAGCGCCTGCCCCAGACGGGGCTGCGGGGCGGGGCGGGGCGGGGCGGGGCGGCCGGGGCAGAGGGTGGAAGGCCGCAGCAAGGGCCACCGGAGCACGTCGGGGGCAGCGCGGTTGCCCCGCACGCCACGCTCGGTGCCGTGATGAGGGAAGCCGTCCTGACACCGAGAAGCACAGCGCAAGGCGCGAACGCCTCAGCTCCGTGAGGGAGCAGCCCGGAGGAGGCCCACTCGGCGGCAGCCTCCCCCAGGGCCAGAAAGCCTTCTGTCGGACGCTGGCGGAGGCTCACACAACCCCCGAGAGCTTTGCCCCCCCTCCCCCACCCCAGGGACCCGTGGGGGCCGCCAGCCCGTCCGGCGCGACGGCGCGGTTCGGGGAGCCAGAGTCGTTCCGCACAGGGGCGCGGAAGCCGAAGGAGCCCAAGGTGCCCTGAGTTCAGAGCGACACGGTGCTCCGGGTAAAGCCTTCTCCCCCCTGACCAGCCTGGGCGAAGCGGGAGGCGTGGATGAGGGAGGAAGCGGCCCGGCGGCGTCCTGAGCGGCGAGCGCCGGGGCTGAGGGGGCCCGCCTCTGCCGGCTCAGCGCCTGGCGCCTGGCGCCTGGCGCCGTCGTGCGCGGGGAGGCGGTCTGCTACCTCAGAGCGTGTGTGGACGCCTGAGGCAAGGTCCCTCGGCCTCCCTGTGAGAAAGAAGTCAGGGTGGGATGCCCACAGCGTCCCCGCACACATGGCCCCACGGAGAAGGACGCCTTCTCCAGCCTGAGCCTGTGCAACGCGAGCGAGCGAGAACCAGAGCCTTACCTCCAAGAATCAAGCTTGAAGCCCAGCTGCCTTTTCGCGTGCAGGCCTCTCTCGCAAAGAGAGAAAGAGAGTGGCGCCCGTGGGCTGGTGCGGGAGCCGCGCGAAGATGCCCGGCCGTCGGGTCGGAGGACATCCGAGAAGCTGCCCCTTCCCTCGGCCTCACAGAAGCCCGCCCGAAGGCACCGAGACCGGCTCCTGCTGCTACCGTGACCGCGGGACCCACAGCGGCACACACGCCCCGGGACCGATGGCTCGGCAGTGCTTCGGCCAGCAGCCCCGCTTCTCTCGGGCCGGACCGTCGTCGCTGTGGGTCGGCGCCCCGGGAGCAAGCGTGAGGAAAGCACCGTGCTGCCTCCCCGTCCGGCGCAGAGCACAGGACGGCGACGCCCTCCTTGGGGCGTACATCCCTGGAGGCGCCCTGAGCCTGGAGGCCTTCCCGAACCCGAACCCCGGTGGGGGCGGGGAGGGCAGCTGGGAGGGGAGGGAGCGCTGAACAAGTGCCTCGGCAGAACTGCGGCACGGGGCACTTGCCCCGGACACCGCACTCCGTGCCGGGGAGAGAGAAGCAAGCGGTCGGGACGCCCAGAAGCACAGAGCAAGGCACCTGCTCCTCTGCTCCACGAGCGAGCCGCACGGACGAGGCCCGGTCAGCTCGTTCCCCCTCATGCCAGAAGGCCTCCTGTCAGACGCTGGCGAACGTACACACCCCTCGCCCCGCCCCGCCGGCCCGGGGGCTCTGGCCTCCACCCAGGGGACAGGTGGGTGCCGCCAGCCCCTCCGGTGCGACGGCGTGTTTCGGGGAGACAGAGTCCTTGCACCCAGGGGCTCGCAAGCCGATCGAGCCAGCGGGCCCTGAACTCAAAGCAGCACCGTTCTCTGGGCAAAGCGTTCTCCGAGCAGCAGCGTCCGCGAACAGAGACGCGTGGACGAGAGCGGAGGCGGCCCGCTTCCTGACCGGGCAGCGCCCGGGCTGAGGGTCCGGCCGCTGCCTGCTCAGCACCCGGCGTCGTACATGGGGAGGCAGGGGGCTAACTCCGAGTGCGTGCGAACCGAACGCCCCAGTTCAGTCAAGTCCCTCGGCCTCTCTGTGAGGAGGAAGTCGGCGGGGGAGGCCCGCCCCGTCCCCGCAAACGTCGCTCCACGCAAGGGCATGCCTTCTCAAAGCTGAGCCCGGGGAACGTTCGCGAGGGAGACCCAGAGCCTTACCTCCAGGGAACAAACCAGAAGCCGAGCTGCCTTTCGCGGGCAGGCCGCTCTCTCGCGACGAGAGGCGGGCTCGCGCCGGCCGGTTCGTGCGGCCGCCCGAGGGAGGTGCCCGGCCTTCGGGTCGGAGGACGTCCTAGAAGGCGCCCCTTCCCTGGGCCTCACAGAAGCCCCGCACGAGGGCGTCGAAACCGGCTCCTGCTGCGACTGGGACCGCAGGACCCACGGAGGCGCCCACTCCAGTCTCAGAGCGCGGGCGTCCTGCTGACAGCAGCCCCTCTTCTGCCAGCCTGACACTGGCCCCCGGTCGGCTCCCCTGGAGGGAGCGCTAGCGAAGCACCGCGCGCGGCCTGCCCGTCACGCAGAGAGGGCAGGACGGCGGCACCCGCCTTGGGGCAGCCAGGCTTGGAAGCGCCTGCCCCAGACGGGGCTGCGGGGCGGGGCGGGGCGGGGCGGGGCGGCCGGGGCAGAGGGTGGAAGGCCGCAGCAAGGGCCACCGGAGCACGTCGGGGGCAGCGCGGTTGCCCCGCACGCCACGCTCGGTGCCGTGATGAGGGAAGCCGTCCTGACACCGAGAAGCACAGCGCAAGGCGCGAACGCCTCAGCTCCGTGAGGGAGCAGCCCGGAGGAGGCCCACTCGGCGGCAGCCTCCCCCAGGGCCAGAAAGCCTTCTGTCGGACGCTGGCGGAGGCTCACACAACCCCCGAGAGCTTTGCCCCCCCTCCCCCACCCCAGGGACCCGTGGGGGCCGCCAGCCCGTCCGGCGCGACGGCGCGGTTCGGGGAGCCAGAGTCGTTCCGCACAGGGGCGCGGAAGCCGAAGGAGCCCAAGGTGCCCTGAGTTCAGAGCGACACGGTGCTCCGGGTAAAGCCTTCTCCCCCCTGACCAGCCTGGGCGAAGCGGGAGGCGTGGATGAGGGAGGAAGCGGCCCGGCGGCGTCCTGAGCGGCGAGCGCCGGGGCTGAGGGGGCCCGCCTCTGCCGGCTCAGCGCCTGGCGCCTGGCGCCTGGCGCCGTCGTGCGCGGGGAGGCGGTCTGCTACCTCAGAGCGTGTGTGGACGCCTGAGGCAAGGTCCCTCGGCCTCCCTGTGAGAAAGAAGTCAGGGTGGGATGCCCACAGCGTCCCCGCACACATGGCCCCACGGAGAAGGACGCCTTCTCCAGCCTGAGCCTGTGCAACGCGAGCGAGCGAGAACCAGAGCCTTACCTCCAAGAATCAAGCTTGAAGCCCAGCTGCCTTTTCGCGTGCAGGCCTCTCTCGCAAAGAGAGAAAGAGAGTGGCGCCCGTGGGCTGGTGCGGGAGCCGCGCGAAGATGCCCGGCCGTCGGGTCGGAGGACATCCGAGAAGCTGCCCCTTCCCTCGGCCTCACAGAAGCCCGCCCGAAGGCACCGAGACCGGCTCCTGCTGCTACCGTGACCGCGGGACCCACAGCGGCACACACGCCCCGGGACCGATGGCTCGGCAGTGCTTCGGCCAGCAGCCCCGCTTCTCTCGGGCCGGACCGTCGTCGCTGTGGGTCGGCGCCCCGGGAGCAAGCGTGAGGAAAGCACCGTGCTGCCTCCCCGTCCGGCGCAGAGCACAGGACGGCGACGCCCTCCTTGGGGCGTACATCCCTGGAGGCGCCCTGAGCCTGGAGGCCTTCCCGAACCCGAACCCCGGTGGGGGCGGGGAGGGCAGCTGGGAGGGGAGGGAGCGCTGAACAAGTGCCTCGGCAGAACTGCGGCACGGGGCACTTGCCCCGGACACCGCACTCCGTGCCGGGGAGAGAGAAGCAAGCGGTCGGGACGCCCAGAAGCACAGAGCAAGGCACCTGCTCCTCTGCTCCACGAGCGAGCCGCACGGACGAGGCCCGGTCAGCTCGTTCCCCCTCATGCCAGAAGGCCTCCTGTCAGACGCTGGCGAACGTACACACCCCTCGCCCCGCCCCGCCGGCCCGGGGGCTCTGGCCTCCACCCAGGGGACAGGTGGGTGCCGCCAGCCCCTCCGGTGCGACGGCGTGTTTCGGGGAGACAGAGTCCTTGCACCCAGGGGCTCGCAAGCCGATCGAGCCAGCGGGCCCTGAACTCAAAGCAGCACCGTTCTCTGGGCAAAGCGTTCTCCGAGCAGCAGCGTCCGCGAACAGAGACGCGTGGACGAGAGCGGAGGCGGCCCGCTTCCTGACCGGGCAGCGCCCGGGCTGAGGGTCCGGCCGCTGCCTGCTCAGCACCCGGCGTCGTACATGGGGAGGCAGGGGGCTAACTCCGAGTGCGTGCGAACCGAACGCCCCAGTTCAGTCAAGTCCCTCGGCCTCTCTGTGAGGAGGAAGTCGGCGGGGGAGGCCCGCCCCGTCCCCGCAAACGTCGCTCCACGCAAGGGCATGCCTTCTCAAAGCTGAGCCCGGGGAACGTTCGCGAGGGAGACCCAGAGCCTTACCTCCAGGGAACAAACCAGAAGCCGAGCTGCCTTTCGCGGGCAGGCCGCTCTCTCGCGACGAGAGGCGGGCTCGCGCCGGCCGGTTCGTGCGGCCGCCCGAGGGAGGTGCCCGGCCTTCGGGTCGGAGGACGTCCTAGAAGGCGCCCCTTCCCTGGGCCTCACAGAAGCCCCGCACGAGGGCGTCGAAACCGGCTCCTGCTGCGACTGGGACCGCAGGACCCACGGAGGCGCCCACTCCAGTCTCAGAGCGCGGGCGTCCTGCTGACAGCAGCCCCTCTTCTGCCAGCCTGACACTGGCCCCCGGTCGGCTCCCCTGGAGGGAGCGCTAGCGAAGCACCGCGCGCGGCCTGCCCGTCACGCAGAGAGGGCAGGACGGCGGCACCCGCCTTGGGGCAGCCAGGCTTGGAAGCGCCTGCCCCAGACGGGGCTGCGGGGCGGGGCGGGGCGGGGCGGGGCGGCCGGGGCAGAGGGTGGAAGGCCGCAGCAAGGGCCACCGGAGCACGTCGGGGGCAGCGCGGTTGCCCCGCACGCCACGCTCGGTGCCGTGATGAGGGAAGCCGTCCTGACACCGAGAAGCACAGCGCAAGGCGCGAACGCCTCAGCTCCGTGAGGGAGCAGCCCGGAGGAGGCCCACTCGGCGGCAGCCTCCCCCAGGGCCAGAAAGCCTTCTGTCGGACGCTGGCGGAGGCTCACACAACCCCCGAGAGCTTTGCCCCCCTCCCCCACCCCAGGGACCCGTGGGGGCCGCCAGCCCGTCCGGCGCGACGGCGCGGTTCGGGGAGCCAGAGTCGTTCCGCACAGGGGCGCGGAAGCCGAAGGAGCCCAAGGTGCCCTGAGTTCAGAGCGACACGGTGCTCCGGGTAAAGCCTTCTCCCCCTGACCAGCCTGGGCGAAGCGGGAGGCGTGGATGAGGGAGGAAGCGGCCCGGCGGCGTCCTGAGCGGCGAGCGCCGGGGCTGAGGGGGCCCGCCTCTGCCGGCTCAGCGCCTGGCGCCTGGCGCCTGGCGCCCTCGTGCGCGGGGAGGCGGTCTGCTACCTCAGAGCGTGTGTGACGCCTGAGGCAAGGTCCCTCGGCCTCCCTGTGAGAAAGAAGTCAGGGTGGGATGCCCACAGCGTCCCCGCACACATGGCCCCACGGAGAAGGACGCCTTCTCCAGCCTGAGCCTGTGCAACGCGAGCGAGCGAGAACCAGAGCCTTACCTCCAAGAATCAAGCTTGAAGCCCAGCTGCCTTTTCGCGTGCAGGCCTCTCTCGCAAAGAGAGAAAGAGAGTGGCGCCCGTGGGCTGGTGCGGGAGCCGCGCGAAGATGCCCGGCCGTCGGGTCGGAGGACATCCGAGAAGCTGCCCCTTCCCTCGGCCTCACAGAAGCCCGCCCGAAGGCACCGAGACCGGCTCCTGCTGCTACCGTGACCGCGGGACCCACAGCGGCACACACGCCCCGGGACCGATGGCTCGGCAGTGCTTCGGCCAGCAGCCCCGCTTCTCTCGGGCCGGACCGTCGTCGCTGTGGGTCGGCGCCCCGGGAGCAAGCGTGAGGAAAGCACCGTGCTGCCTCCCCGTCCGGCGCAGAGCACAGGACGGCGACGCCCTCCTTGGGGCGTACATCCCTGGAGGCGCCCTGAGCCTGGAGGCCTTCCCGAACCCGAACCCCGGTGGGGGCGGGGAGGGCAGCTGGGAGGGGAGGGAGCGCTGAACAAGTGCCTCGGCAGAACTGCGGCACGGGCCACTTGCCCCGGACACCGCACTCCGTGCCGGGGAGAGAGAAGCAAGCGGTCGGGACGCCCAGAAGCACAGAGCAAGGCACCTGCTCCTCTGCTCCACGAGCGAGCCGCACGGACGAGGCCCGGTCAGCTCGTTCCCCCTCATGCCAGAAGGCCTCCTGTCAGACGCTGGCGAACGTACACACCCCTCGCCCCGCCCCGCCGGCCCGGGGGCTCTGGCCTCCACCCCAGGGGACAGGTGGGTGCCGCCAGCCCCTCCGGTGCGACGGCGTGTTTCGGGGAGACAGAGTCCTTGCACCCAGGGGCTCGCAAGCC
>NW_027666280.1:0-76537 GCF_963455335.1 Martes martes
GCCTCTCTGTGAGGAGGAAGTCGGCGGGGGAGGCCCGCCCCGTCCCCGCAAACGTCGCTCCACGCAAGGGCATGCCTTCTCAAAGCTGAGCCCGGGGAACGTTCGCGAGGGAGACCCAGAGCCTTACCTCCAGGGAACAAACCAGAAGCCGAGCTGCCTTTCGCGGGCAGGCCGCTCTCTCGCGACGAGAGGCGGGCTCGCGCCGGCCGGTTCGTGCGGCCGCCCGAGGGAGGTGCCCGGCCTTCGGGTCGGAGGACGTCCTAGAAGGCGCCCCTTCCCTGGGCCTCACAGAAGCCCCGCACGAGGGCGTCGAAACCGGCTCCTGCTGCGACTGGGACCGCAGGACCCACGGAGGCGCCCACTCCAGTCTCAGAGCGCGGGCGTCCTGCTGACAGCAGCCCCTCTTCTGCCAGCCTGACACTGGCCCCCGGTCGGCTCCCCTGGAGGGAGCGCTAGCGAAGCACCGCGCGCGGCCTGCCCGTCACGCAGAGAGGGCAGGACGGCGGCACCCGCCTTGGGGCAGCCAGGCTTGGAAGCGCCTGCCCCAGACGGGGCTGCGGGGCGGGGCGGGGCGGGGCGGGGCGGCCGGGGCAGAGGGTGGAAGGCCGCAGCAAGGGCCACCGGAGCACGTCGGGGGCAGCGCGGTTGCCCCGCACGCCACGCTCGGTGCCGTGATGAGGGAAGCCGTCCTGACACCGAGAAGCACAGCGCAAGGCGCGAACGCCTCAGCTCCGTGAGGGAGCAGCCCGGAGGAGGCCCACTCGGCGGCAGCCTCCCCCAGGGCCAGAAAGCCTTCTGTCGGACGCTGGCGGAGGCTCACACAACCCCCGAGAGCTTTGCCCCCCCTCCCCCACCCCAGGGACCCGTGGGGGCCGCCAGCCCGTCCGGCGCGACGGCGCGGTTCGGGGAGCCAGAGTCGTTCCGCACAGGGGCGCGGAGCCGAAGGAGCCCAAGGTGCCCTGAGTTCAGAGCGACACGGTGCTCCGGGTAAAGCCTTCTCCCCCTGACCAGCCTGGGCGAAGCGGGAGGCGTGGATGAGGGAGGAAGCGGCCCGGCGGCGTCCTGAGCGGCGAGCGCCGGGGCTGAGGGGGCCCGCCTCTGCCGGCTCAGCGCCTGGCGCCTGGCGCCTGGCGCCGTCGTGCGCGGGGAGGCGGTCTGCTACCTCAGAGCGTGTGTGGACGCCTGAGGCAAGGTCCCTCGGCCTCCCTGTGAGAAAGAAGTCAGGGTGGGATGCCCACAGCGTCCCCGCACACATGGCCCCACGGAGAAGGACGCCTTCTCCAGCCTGAGCCTGTGCAACGCGAGCGAGCGAGAACCAGAGCCTTACCTCCAAGAATCAAGCTTGAAGCCCAGCTGCCTTTTCGCGTGCAGGCCTCTCTCGCAAAGAGAGAAAGAGAGTGGCGCCCGTGGGCTGGTGCGGGAGCCGCGCGAAGATGCCCGGCCGTCGGGTCGGAGGACATCCGAGAAGCTGCCCCTTCCCTCGGCCTCACAGAAGCCCGCCCGAAGGCACCGAGACCGGCTCCTGCTGCTACCGTGACCGCGGGACCCACAGCGGCACACACGCCCCGGGACCGATGGCTCGGCAGTGCTTCGGCCAGCAGCCCCGCTTCTCTCGGGCCGGACCGTCGTCGCTGTGGGTCGGCGCCCCGGGAGCAAGCGTGAGGAAAGCACCGTGCTGCCTCCCCGTCCGGCGCAGAGCACAGGACGGCGACGCCCTCCTTGGGGCGTACATCCCTGGAGGCGCCCTGAGCCTGGAGGCCTTCCCGAACCCGAACCCCGGTGGGGGCGGGGAGGGCAGCTGGGAGGGGAGGGAGCGCTGAACAAGTGCCTCGGCAGAAGTGCGGCACGGGCCACTTGCCCCGGACACCGCACTCCGTGCCGGGGAGAGAGAAGCAAGCGGTCGGGACGCCCAGAAGCACAGAGCAAGGCACCTGCTCCTCTGCTCCACGAGCGAGCCGCACGGACGAGGCCCGGTCAGCTCGTTCCCCCTCATGCCAGAAGGCCTCCTGTCAGACGCTGGCGAACGTACACACCCCTCGCCCCGCCCCGCCGGCCCGGGGGCTCTGGCCTCCACCCAGGGGACAGGCGGGTGCCGCCAGCCCCTCCGGTGCGACGGCGTGTTTCGGGGAGACAGAGTCCTTGCACCCAGGGGCTCGCAAGCCGATCGAGCCAGCGGGCCCTGAACTCAAAGCAGCACCGTTCTCTGGGCAAAGCGTTCTCCGAGCAGCAGCGTCCGCGAACAGAGACGCGTGGACGAGAGCGGAGGCGGCCCGCTTCCTGACCGGGCAGCGCCCGGGCTGAGGTTCCGGCCGCTGCCTGCTCAGCACCCGGCGTCGTACATGGGGAGGCAGGGGGCTAACTCCGAGTGCGTGCGAACCGAACGCCCCAGTTCAGTCAAGTCCCTCGGCCTCTCTGTGAGGAGGAAGTCGGCGGGGGAGGCCCGCCCCGTCCCCGCAAACGTCGCTCCACGCAAGGGCATGCCTTCTCAAAGCTGAGCCCGGGGAACGTTCGCGAGGGAGACCCAGAGCCTTACCTCCAGGGAACAAACCAGAAGCCGAGCTGCCTTTCGCGGGCAGGCCGCTCTCTCGCGACGAGAGGCGGGCTCGCGCCGGCCGGTTCGTGCGGCCGCCCGAGGGAGGTGCCCGGCCTTCGGGTCGGAGGACGTCCTAGAAGGCGCCCCTTCCCTGGGCCTCACAGAAGCCCCGCACGAGGGCGTCGAAACCGGCTCCTGCTGCGACTGGGACCGCAGGACCCACGGAGGCGCCCACTCCAGTCTCAGAGCGCGGGCGTCCTGCTGACAGCAGCCCCTCTTCTGCCAGCCTGACACTGGCCCCCGGTCGGCTCCCCTGGAGGGAGCGCTAGCGAAGCACCGCGCGCGGCCTGCCCGTCACGCAGAGAGGGCAGGACGGCGGCACCCGCCTTGGGGCAGCCAGGCTTGGAAGCGCCTGCCCCAGACGGGGCTGCGGGGCGGGGCGGGGCGGGGCGGGGCGGCCGGGGCAGAGGGTGGAAGGCCGCAGCAAGGGCCACCGGAGCACGTCGGGGGCAGCGCGGTTGCCCCGCACGCCACGCTCGGTGCCGTGATGAGGGAAGCCGTCCTGACACCGAGAAGCACAGCGCAAGGCGCGAACGCCTCAGCTCCGTGAGGGAGCAGCCCGGAGGAGGCCCACTCGGCGGCAGCCTCCCCCAGGGCCAGAAAGCCTTCTGTCGGACGCTGGCGGAGGCTCACACAACCCCCGAGAGCTTTGCCCCCCCTCCCCCACCCCAGGGACCCGTGGGGGCCGCCAGCCCGTCCGGCGCGACGGCGCGGTTCGGGGAGCCAGAGTCGTTCCGCACAGGGGCGCGGAAGCCGAAGGAGCCCAAGGTGCCCTGAGTTCAGAGCGACACGGTGCTCCGGGTAAAGCCTTCTCCCCCCTGACCAGCCTGGGCGAAGCGGGAGGCGTGGATGAGGGAGGAAGCGGCCCGGCGGCGTCCTGAGCGGCGAGCGCCGGGGCTGAGGGGGCCCGCCTCTGCCGGCTCAGCGCCTGGCGCCTGGCGCCTGGCGCCGTCGTGCGCGGGGAGGCGGTCTGCTACCTCAGAGCGTGTGTGGACGCCTGAGGCAAGGTCCCTCGGCCTCCCTGTGAGAAAGAAGTCAGGGTGGGATGCCCACAGCGTCCCCGCACACATGGCCCCACGGAGAAGGACGCCTTCTCCAGCCTGAGCCTGTGCAACGCGAGCGAGCGAGAACCAGAGCCTTACCTCCAAGAATCAAGCTTGAAGCCCAGCTGCCTTTTCGCGTGCAGGCCTCTCTCGCAAAGAGAGAAAGAGAGTGGCGCCCGTGGGCTGGTGCGGGAGCCGCGCGAAGATGCCCGGCCGTCGGGTCGGAGGACATCCGAGAAGCTGCCCCTTCCCTCGGCCTCACAGAAGCCCGCCCGAAGGCACCGAGACCGGCTCCTGCTGCTACCGTGACCGCGGGACCCACAGCGGCACACACGCCCCGGGACCGATGGCTCGGCAGTGCTTCGGCCAGCAGCCCCGCTTCTCTCGGGCCGGACCGTCGTCGCTGTGGGTCGGCGCCCCGGGAGCAAGCGTGAGGAAAGCACCGTGCTGCCTCCCCGTCCGGCGCAGAGCACAGGACGGCGACGCCCTCCTTGGGGCGTACATCCCTGGAGGCGCCCTGAGCCTGGAGGCCTTCCCGAACCCGAACCCCGGTGGGGGCGGGGAGGGCAGCTGGAGGGGAGGGAGCGCTGAACAAGTGCCTCGGCAGAAGTTGCGGCACGGGCCACTTGCCCCGGACACCGCACTCCGTGCCGGGGAGAGAGAAGCAAGCGGTCGGGACGCCCAGAAGCACAGAGCAAGGCACCTGCTCCTCTGCTCCACGAGCGAGCCGCACGGACGAGGCCCGGTCAGCTCGTTCCCCCTCATGCCAGAAGGCCTCCTGTCAGACGCTGGCGAACGTACACACCCCTCGCCCCGCCCCGCCGGCCCGGGGGCTCTGGCCTCCACCCAGGGGACAGGCGGGTGCCGCCAGCCCCTCCGGTGCGACGGCGTGTTTCGGGGAGACAGAGTCCTTGCACCCAGGGGCTCGCAAGCCGATCGAGCCAGCGGGCCCTGAACTCAAAGCAGCACCGTTCTCTGGGCAAAGCGTTCTCCGAGCAGCAGCGTCCGCGAACAGAGACGCGTGGACGAGAGCGGAGGCGGCCCGCTTCCTGACCGGGCAGCGCCCGGGCTGAGGGTCCGGCCGCTGCCTGCTCAGCACCCGGCGTCGTACATGGGGAGGCAGGGGGCTAACTCCGAGTGCGTGCGAACCGAACGCCCCAGTTCAGTCAAGTCCCTCGGCCTCTCTGTGAGGAGGAAGTCGGCGGGGGAGGCCCGCCCCGTCCCCGCAAACGTCGCTCCACGCAAGGGCATGCCTTCTCAAAGCTGAGCCCGGGGAACGTTCGCGAGGGAGACCCAGAGCCTTACCTCCAGGGAACAAACCAGAAGCCGAGCTGCCTTTCGCGGGCAGGCCGCTCTCTCGCGACGAGAGGCGGGCTCGCGCCGGCCGGTTCGTGCGGCCGCCCGAGGGAGGTGCCCGGCCTTCGGGTCGGAGGACGTCCTAGAAGGCGCCCCTTCCCTGGGCCTCACAGAAGCCCCGCACGAGGGCGTCGAAACCGGCTCCTGCTGCGACTGGGACCGCAGGACCCACGGAGGCGCCCACTCCAGTCTCAGAGCGCGGGCGTCCTGCTGACAGCAGCCCCTCTTCTGCCAGCCTGACACTGGCCCCCGGTCGGCTCCCCTGGAGGGAGCGCTAGCGAAGCACCGCGCGCGGCCTGCCCGTCACGCAGAGAGGGCAGGACGGCGGCACCCGCCTTGGGGCAGCCAGGCTTGGAAGCGCCTGCCCCAGACGGGGCTGCGGGGCGGGGCGGGGCGGGGCGGGGCGGCCGGGGCAGAGGGTGGAAGGCCGCAGCAAGGGCCACCGGAGCACGTCGGGGGCAGCGCGGTTGCCCCGCACGCCACGCTCGGTGCCGTGATGAGGGAAGCCGTCCTGACACCGAGAAGCACAGCGCAAGGCGCGAACGCCTCAGCTCCGTGAGGGAGCAGCCCGGAGGAGGCCCACTCGGCGGCAGCCTCCCCCAGGGCCAGAAAGCCTTCTGTCGGACGCTGGCGGAGGCTCACACAACCCCCGAGAGCTTTGCCCCCCCTCCCCCACCCCAGGGACCCGTGGGGGCCGCCAGCCCGTCCGGCGCGACGGCGCGGTTCGGGGAGCCAGAGTCGTTCCGCACAGGGGCGCGGAAGCCGAAGGAGCCCAAGGTGCCCTGAGTTCAGAGCGACACGGTGCTCCGGGTAAAGCCTTCTCCCCCCTGACCAGCCTGGGCGAAGCGGGAGGCGTGGATGAGGGAGGAAGCGGCCCGGCGGCGTCCTGAGCGGCGAGCGCCGGGGCTGAGGGGGCCCGCCTCTGCCGGCTCAGCGCCTGGCGCCTGGCGCCTGGCGCCGTCGTGCGCGGGGAGGCGGTCTGCTACCTCAGAGCGTGTGTGGACGCCTGAGGCAAGGTCCCTCGGCCTCCCTGTGAGAAAGAAGTCAGGGTGGGATGCCCACAGCGTCCCCGCACACATGGCCCCACGGAGAAGGACGCCTTCTCCAGCCTGAGCCTGTGCAACGCGAGCGAGCGAGAACCAGAGCCTTACCTCCAAGAATCAAGCTTGAAGCCCAGCTGCCTTTTCGCGTGCAGGCCTCTCTCGCAAAGAGAGAAAGAGAGTGGCGCCCGTGGGCTGGTGCGGGAGCCGCGCGAAGATGCCCGGCCGTCGGGTCGGAGGACATCCGAGAAGCTGCCCCTTCCCTCGGCCTCACAGAAGCCCGCCCGAAGGCACCGAGACCGGCTCCTGCTGCTACCGTGACCGCGGGACCCACAGCGGCACACACGCCCCGGGACCGATGGCTCGGCAGTGCTTCGGCCAGCAGCCCCGCTTCTCTCGGGCCGGACCGTCGTCGCTGTGGGTCGGCGCCCCGGGAGCAAGCGTGAGGAAAGCACCGTGCTGCCTCCCCGTCCGGCGCAGAGCACAGGACGGCGACGCCCTCCTTGGGGCGTACATCCCTGGAGGCGCCCTGAGCCTGGAGGCCTTCCCGAACCCGAACCCCGGTGGGGGCGGGGAGGGCAGCTGGGAGGGGAGGGAGCGCTGAACAAGTGCCTCGGCAGAAGTGCGGCACGGGCCACTTGCCCCGGACACCGCACTCCGTGCCGGGGAGAGAGAAGCAAGCGGTCGGGACGCCCAGAAGCACAGAGCAAGGCACCTGCTCCTCTGCTCCACGAGCGAGCCGCACGGACGAGGCCCGGTCAGCTCGTTCCCCCTCATGCCAGAAGGCCTCCTGTCAGACGCTGGCGAACGTACACACCCCTCGCCCCGCCCCGCCGGCCCGGGGGCTCTGGCCTCCACCCAGGGGACAGGCGGGTGCCGCCAGCCCCTCCGGTGCGACGGCGTGTTTCGGGGAGACAGAGTCCTTGCACCCAGGGGCTCGCAAGCCGATCGAGCCAGCGGGCCCTGAACTCAAAGCAGCACCGTTCTCTGGGCAAAGCGTTCTCCGAGCAGCAGCGTCCGCGAACAGAGACGCGTGGACGAGAGCGGAGGCGGCCCGCTTCCTGACCGGGCAGCGCCCGGGCTGAGGGTCCGGCCGCTGCCTGCTCAGCACCCGGCGTCGTACATGGGGAGGCAGGGGGCTAACTCCGAGTGCGTGCGAACCGAACGCCCCAGTTCAGTCAAGTCCCTCGGCCTCTCTGTGAGGAGGAAGTCGGCGGGGGAGGCCCGCCCCGTCCCCGCAAACGTCGCTCCACGCAAGGGCATGCCTTCTCAAAGCTGAGCCCGGGGAACGTTCGCGAGGGAGACCCAGAGCCTTACCTCCAGGGAACAAACCAGAAGCCGAGCTGCCTTTCGCGGGCAGGCCGCTCTCTCGCGACGAGAGGCGGGCTCGCGCCGGCCGGTTCGTGCGGCCGCCCGAGGGAGGTGCCCGGCCTTCGGGTCGGAGGACGTCCTAGAAGGCGCCCCTTCCCTGGGCCTCACAGAAGCCCCGCACGAGGGCGTCGAAACCGGCTCCTGCTGCGACTGGGACCGCAGGACCCACGGAGGCGCCCACTCCAGTCTCAGAGCGCGGGCGTCCTGCTGACAGCAGCCCCTCTTCTGCCAGCCTGACACTGGCCCCCGGTCGGCTCCCCTGGAGGGAGCGCTAGCGAAGCACCGCGCGCGGCCTCCCCGTCACGCAGAGAGGGCAGGACGGCGGCACCCGCCTTGGGGCAGCCAGGCTTGGAAGCGCCTGCCCCAGACGGGGCTGCGGGGCGGGGCGGGGCGGGGCGGGGCGGCCGGGGCAGAGGGTGGAAGGCCGCAGCAAGGGCCACCGGAGCACGTCGGGGGCAGCGCGGTTGCCCCGCACGCCACGCTCGGTGCCGTGATGAGGGAAGCCGTCCTGACACCGAGAAGCACAGCGCAAGGCGCGAACGCCTCAGCTCCGTGAGGGAGCAGCCCGGAGGAGGCCCACTCGGCGGCAGCCTCCCCCAGGGCCAGAAAGCCTTCTGTCGGACGCTGGCGGAGGCTCACACAACCCCCGAGAGCTTTGCCCCCCCTCCCCCACCCCAGGGACCCGTGGGGGCCGCCAGCCCGTCCGGCGCGACGGCGCGGTTCGGGGAGCCAGAGTCGTTCCGCACAGGGGCGCGGAAGCCGAAGGAGCCCAAGGTGCCCTGAGTTCAGAGCGACACGGTGCTCCGGGTAAAGCCTTCTCCCCCCTGACCAGCCTGGGCGAAGCGGGAGGCGTGGATGAGGGAGGAAGCGGCCCGGCGGCGTCCTGAGCGGCGAGCGCCGGGGCTGAGGGGGCCCGCCTCTGCCGGCTCAGCGCCTGGCGCCTGGCGCCTGGCGCCGTCGTGCGCGGGGAGGCGGTCTGCTACCTCAGAGCGTGTGTGGACGCCTGAGGCAAGGTCCCTCGGCCTCCCTGTGAGAAAGAAGGCAGGGTGGGATGCCCACAGCGTCCCCGCACACATGGCCCCACGGAGAAGGACGCCTTCTCCAGCCTGAGCCTGTGCAACGCGAGCGAGCGAGAACCAGAGCCTTACCTCCAAGAATCAAGCTTGAAGCCCAGCTGCCTTTTCGCGTGCAGGCCTCTCTCGCAAAGAGAGAAAGAGAGTGGCGCCCGTGGGCTGGTGCGGGAGCCGCGCGAAGATGCCCGGCCGTCGGGTCGGAGGACATCCGAGAAGCTGCCCCTTCCCTCGGCCTCACAGAAGCCCGCCCGAAGGCACCGAGACCGGCTCCTGCTGCTACCGTGACCGCGGGACCCACAGCGGCACACACGCCCCGGGACCGATGGCTCGGCAGTGCTTCGGCCAGCAGCCCCGCTTCTCTCGGGCCGGACCGTCGTCGCTGTGGGTCGGCGCCCCGGGAGCAAGCGTGAGGAAAGCACCGTGCTGCCTCCCCGTCCGGCGCAGAGCACAGGACGGCGACGCCCTCCTTGGGGCGTACATCCCTGGAGGCGCCCTGAGCCTGGAGGCCTTCCCGAACCCGAACCCCGGTGGGGGCGGGGAGGGCAGCTGGGAGGGGAGGGAGCGCTGAACAAGTGCCTCGGCAGAAGTGCGGCACGGGCCACTTGCCCCGGACACCGCACTCCGTGCCGGGGAGAGAGAAGCAAGCGGTCGGGACGCCCAGAAGCACAGAGCAAGGCACCTGCTCCTCTGCTCCACGAGCGAGCCGCACGGACGAGGCCCGGTCAGCTCGTTCCCCCTCATGCCAGAAGGCCTCCTGTCAGACGCTGGCGAACGTACACACCCCTCGCCCCGCCCCGCCGGCCCGGGGGCTCTGGCCTCCACCCAGGGGACAGGCGGGTGCCGCCAGCCCCTCCGGTGCGACGGCGTGTTTCGGGGAGACAGAGTCCTTGCACCCAGGGGCTCGCAAGCCGATCGAGCCAGCGGGCCCTGAACTCAAAGCAGCACCGTTCTCTGGGCAAAGCGTTCTCCGAGCAGCAGCGTCCGCGAACAGAGACGCGTGGACGAGAGCGGAGGCGGCCCGCTTCCTGACCGGGCAGCGCCCGGGCTGAGGGTCCGGCCGCTGCCTGCTCAGCACCCGGCGTCGTACATGGGGAGGCAGGGGGCTAACTCCGAGTGCGTGCGAACCGAACGCCCCAGTTCAGTCAAGTCCCTCGGCCTCTCTGTGAGGAGGAAGTCGGCGGGGGAGGCCCGCCCCGTCCCCGCAAACGTCGCTCCACGCAAGGGCATGCCTTCTCAAAGCTGAGCCCGGGGAACGTTCGCGAGGGAGACCCAGAGCCTTACCTCCAGGGAACAAACCAGAAGCCGAGCTGCCTTTCGCGGGCAGGCCGCTCTCTCGCGACGAGAGGCGGGCTCGCGCCGGCCGGTTCGTGCGGCCGCCCGAGGGAGGTGCCCGGCCTTCGGGTCGGAGGACGTCCTAGAAGGCGCCCCTTCCCTGGGCCTCACAGAAGCCCCGCACGAGGGCGTCGAAACCGGCTCCTGCTGCGACTGGGACCGCAGGACCCACGGAGGCGCCCACTCCAGTCTCAGAGCGCGGGAGTCCTGCTGACAGCAGCCCCTCTTCTGCCAGCCTGACACTGGCCCCCGGTCGGCTCCCCTGGAGGGAGCGCTAGCGAAGCACCGCGCGCGGCCTCCCCGTCACGCAGAGAGGGCAGGACGGCGGCACCCGCCTTGGGGCAGCCAGGCTTGGAAGCGCCTGCCCCAGACGGGGCTGCGGGGCGGGGCGGGGCGGGGCGGGGCGGCCGGGGCAGAGGGTGGAAGGCCGCAGCAAGGGCCACCGGAGCACGTCGGGGGCAGCGCGGTTGCCCCGCACGCCACGCTCGGTGCCGTGATGAGGGAAGCCGTCCTGACACCGAGAAGCACAGCGCAAGGCGCGAACGCCTCAGCTCCGTGAGGGAGCAGCCCGGAGGAGGCCCACTCGGCGGCAGCCTCCCCCAGGGCCAGAAAGCCTTCTGTCGGACGCTGGCGGAGGCTCACACAACCCCCGAGAGCTTTGCCCCCCCTCCCCCACCCCAGGGACCCGTGGGGGCCGCCAGCCCGTCCGGCGCGACGGCGCGGTTCGGGGAGCCAGAGTCGTTCCGCACAGGGGCGCGGAAGCCGAAGGAGCCCAAGGTGCCCTGAGTTCAGAGCGACACGGTGCTCCGGGTAAAGCCTTCTCCCCCCTGACCAGCCTGGGCGAAGCGGGAGGCGTGGATGAGGGAGGAAGCGGCCCGGCGGCGTCCTGAGCGGCGAGCGCCGGGGCTGAGGGGGCCCGCCTCTGCCGGCTCAGCGCCTGGCGCCTGGCGCCTGGCGCCGTCGTGCGCGGGGAGGCGGTCTGCTACCTCAGAGCGTGTGTGGACGCCTGAGGCAAGGTCCCTCGGCCTCCCTGTGAGAAAGAAGGCAGGGTGGGATGCCCACAGCGTCCCCGCACACATGGCCCCACGGAGAAGGACGCCTTCTCCAGCCTGAGCCTGTGCAACGCGAGCGAGCGAGAACCAGAGCCTTACCTCCAAGAATCAAGCTTGAAGCCCAGCTGCCTTTTCGCGTGCAGGCCTCTCTCGCAAAGAGAGAAAGAGAGTGGCGCCCGTGGGCTGGTGCGGGAGCCGCGCGAAGATGCCCGGCCGTCGGGTCGGAGGACATCCGAGAAGCTGCCCCTTCCCTCGGCCTCACAGAAGCCCGCCCGAAGGCACCGAGACCGGCTCCTGCTGCTACCGTGACCGCGGGACCCACAGCGGCACACACGCCCCGGGACCGATGGCTCGGCAGTGCTTCGGCCAGCAGCCCCGCTTCTCTCGGGCCGGACCGTCGTCGCTGTGGGTCGGCGCCCCGGGAGCAAGCGTGAGGAAAGCACCGTGCTGCCTCCCCGTCCGGCGCAGAGCACAGGACGGCGACGCCCTCCTTGGGGCGTACATCCCTGGAGGCGCCCTGAGCCTGGAGGCCTTCCCGAACCCGAACCCCGGTGGGGGCGGGGAGGGCAGCTGGGAGGGGAGGGAGCGCTGAACAAGTGCCTCGGCAGAAGTGCGGCACGGGCCACTTGCCCCGGACACCGCACTCCGTGCCGGGGAGAGAGAAGCAAGCGGTCGGGACGCCCAGAAGCACAGAGCAAGGCACCTGCTCCTCTGCTCCACGAGCGAGCCGCACGGACGAGGCCCGGTCAGCTCGTTCCCCCTCATGCCAGAAGGCCTCCTGTCAGACGCTGGCGAACGTACACACCCCTCGCCCCGCCCCGCCGGCCCGGGGGCTCTGGCCTCCACCCAGGGGACAGGCGGGTGCCGCCAGCCCCTCCGGTGCGACGGCGTGTTTCGGGGAGACAGAGTCCTTGCACCCAGGGGCTCGCAAGCCGATCGAGCCAGCGGGCCCTGAACTCAAAGCAGCACCGTTCTCTGGGCAAAGCGTTCTCCGAGCAGCAGCGTCCGCGAACAGAGACGCGTGGACGAGAGCGGAGGCGGCCCGCTTCCTGACCGGGCAGCGCCCGGGCTGAGGGTCCGGCCGCTGCCTGCTCAGCACCCGGCGTCGTACATGGGGAGGCAGGGGGCTAACTCCGAGTGCGTGCGAACCGAACGCCCCAGTTCAGTCAAGTCCCTCGGCCTCTCTGTGAGGAGGAAGTCGGCGGGGGAGGCCCGCCCCGTCCCCGCAAACGTCGCTCCACGCAAGGGCATGCCTTCTCAAAGCTGAGCCCGGGGAACGTTCGCGAGGGAGACCCAGAGCCTTACCTCCAGGGAACAAACCAGAAGCCGAGCTGCCTTTCGCGGGCAGGCCGCTCTCTCGCGACGAGAGGCGGGCTCGCGCCGGCCGGTTCGTGCGGCCGCCCGAGGGAGGTGCCCGGCCTTCGGGTCGGAGGACGTCCTAGAAGGCGCCCCTTCCCTGGGCCTCACAGAAGCCCCGCACGAGGGCGTCGAAACCGGCTCCTGCTGCGACTGGGACCGCAGGACCCACGGAGGCGCCCACTCCAGTCTCAGAGCGCGGGCGTCCTGCTGACAGCAGCCCCTCTTCTGCCAGCCTGACACTGGCCCCCGGTCGGCTCCCCTGGAGGGAGCGCTAGCGAAGCACCGCGCGCGGCCTGCCCGTCACGCAGAGAGGGCAGGACGGCGGCACCCGCCTTGGGGCAGCCAGGCTTGGAAGCGCCTGCCCCAGACGGGGCTGCGGGGCGGGGCGGGGCGGGGCGGGGCGGCCGGGGCAGAGGGTGGAAGGCCGCAGCAAGGGCCACCGGAGCACGTCGGGGGCAGCGCGGTTGCCCCGCACGCCACGCTCGGTGCCGTGATGAGGGAAGCCGTCCTGACACCGAGAAGCACAGCGCAAGGCGCGAACGCCTCAGCTCCGTGAGGGAGCAGCCCGGAGGAGGCCCACTCGGCGGCAGCCTCCCCCAGGGCCAGAAAGCCTTCTGTCGGACGCTGGCGGAGGCTCACACAACCCCCGAGAGCTTTGCCCCCCCTCCCCCACCCCAGGGACCCGTGGGGGCCGCCAGCCCGTCCGGCGCGACGGCGCGGTTCGGGGAGCCAGAGTCGTTCCGCACAGGGGCGCGGAAGCCGAAGGAGCCCAAGGTGCCCTGAGTTCAGAGCGACACGGTGCTCCGGGTAAAGCCTTCTCCCCCCTGACCAGCCTGGGCGAAGCGGGAGGCGTGGATGAGGGAGGAAGCGGCCCGGCGGCGTCCTGAGCGGCGAGCGCCGGGGCTGAGGGGGCCCGCCTCTGCCGGCTCAGCGCCTGGCGCCTGGCGCCTGGCGCCCTCGTGCGCGGGGAGGCGGTCTGCTACCTCAGAGCGTGTGTGGACGCCTGAGGCAAGGTCCCTCGGCCTCCCTGTGAGAAAGAAGTCAGGGTGGGATGCCCACAGCGTCCCCGCACACATGGCCCCACGGAGAAGGACGCCTTCTCCAGCCTGAGCCTGTGCAACGCGAGCGAGCGAGAACCAGAGCCTTACCTCCAAGAATCAAGCTTGAAGCCCAGCTGCCTTTTCGCGTGCAGGCCTCTCTCGCAAAGAGAGAAAGAGAGTGGCGCCCGTGGGCTGGTGCGGGAGCCGCGCGAAGATGCCCGGCCGTCGGGTCGGAGGACATCCGAGAAGCTGCCCCTTCCCTCGGCCTCACAGAAGCCCGCCCGAAGGCACCGAGACCGGCTCCTGCTGCTACCGTGACCGCGGGACCCACAGCGGCACACACGCCCCGGGACCGATGGCTCGGCAGTGCTTCGGCCAGCAGCCCCGCTTCTCTCGGGCCGGACCGTCGTCGCTGTGGGTCGGCGCCCCGGGAGCAAGCGTGAGGAAAGCACCGTGCTGCCTCCCCGTCCGGCGCAGAGCACAGGACGGCGACGCCCTCCTTGGGGCGTACATCCCTGGAGGCGCCCTGAGCCTGGAGGCCTTCCCGAACCCGAACCCCGGTGGGGGCGGGGAGGGCAGCTGGGAGGGGAGGGAGCGCTGAACAAGTGCCTCGGCAGAAGTGCGGCACGGGCCACTTGCCCCGGACACCGCACTCCGTGCCGGGGAGAGAGAAGCAAGCGGTCGGGACGCCCAGAAGCACAGAGCAAGGCACCTGCTCCTCTGCTCCACGAGCGAGCCGCACGGACGAGGCCCGGTCAGCTCGTTCCCCCTCATGCCAGAAGGCCTCCTGTCAGACGCTGGCGAACGTACACACCCCTCGCCCC
The DNA here is from genome assembly GCF_963455335.1 of Martes martes. Classification (NCBI taxonomy): domain Eukaryota; kingdom Metazoa; phylum Chordata; class Mammalia; order Carnivora; family Mustelidae; genus Martes; species Martes martes. The sequence continues at coordinate 14,084 of NW_027666280.1, forward strand.
GCCCCGCCGGCCCGGGGGCTCTGGCCTCCACCCAGGGGACAGGCGGGTGCCGCCAGCCCCTCCGGTGCGACGGCGTGTTTCGGGGAGACAGAGTCCTTGCACCCAGGGGCTCGCAAGCCGATCGAGCCAGCGGGCCCTGAACTCAAAGCAGCACCGTTCTCTGGGCAAAGCGTTCTCCGAGCAGCAGCGTCCGCGAACAGAGACGCGTGGACGAGAGCGGAGGCGGCCCGCTTCCTGACCGGGCAGCGCCCGGGCTGAGGGTCCGGCCGCTGCCTGCTCAGCACCCGGCGTCGTACATGGGGAGGCAGGGGGCTAACTCCGAGTGCGTGCGAACCGAACGCCCCAGTTCAGTCAAGTCCCTCGGCCTCTCTGTGAGGAGGAAGTCGGCGGGGGAGGCCCGCCCCGTCCCCGCAAACGTCGCTCCACGCAAGGGCATGCCTTCTCAAAGCTGAGCCCGGGGAACGTTCGCGAGGGAGACCCAGAGCCTTACCTCCAGGGAACAAACCAGAAGCCGAGCTGCCTTTCGCGGGCAGGCCGCTCTCTCGCGACGAGAGGCGGGCTCGCGCCGGCCGGTTCGTGCGGCCGCCCGAGGGAGGTGCCCGGCCTTCGGGTCGGAGGACGTCCTAGAAGGCGCCCCTTCCCTGGGCCTCACAGAAGCCCCGCACGAGGGCGTCGAAACCGGCTCCTGCTGCGACTGGGACCGCAGGACCCACGGAGGCGCCCACTCCAGTCTCAGAGCGCGGGAGTCCTGCTGACAGCAGCCCCTCTTCTGCCAGCCTGACACTGGCCCCCGGTCGGCTCCCCTGGAGGGAGCGCTAGCGAAGCACCGCGCGCGGCCTCCCCGTCACGCAGAGAGGGCAGGACGGCGGCACCCGCCTTGGGGCAGCCAGGCTTGGAAGCGCCTGCCCCAGACGGGGCTGCGGGGCGGGGCGGGGCGGGGCGGGGCGGCCGGGGCAGAGGGTGGAAGGCCGCAGCAAGGGCCACCGGAGCACGTCGGGGGCAGCGCGGTTGCCCCGCACGCCACGCTCGGTGCCGTGATGAGGGAAGCCGTCCTGACACCGAGAAGCACAGCGCAAGGCGCGAACGCCTCAGCTCCGTGAGGGAGCAGCCCGGAGGAGGCCCACTCGGCGGCAGCCTCCCCCAGGGCCAGAAAGCCTTCTGTCGGACGCTGGCGGAGGCTCACACAACCCCCGAGAGCTTTGCCCCCCCTCCCCCACCCCAGGGACCCGTGGGGGCCGCCAGCCCGTCCGGCGCGACGGCGCGGTTCGGGGAGCCAGAGTCGTTCCGCACAGGGGCGCGGAAGCCGAAGGAGCCCAAGGTGCCCTGAGTTCAGAGCGACACGGTGCTCCGGGTAAAGCCTTCTCCCCCCTGACCAGCCTGGGCGAAGCGGGAGGCGTGGATGAGGGAGGAAGCGGCCCGGCGGCGTCCTGAGCGGCGAGCGCCGGGGCTGAGGGGGCCCGCCTCTGCCGGCTCAGCGCCTGGCGCCTGGCGCCTGGCGCCGTCGTGCGCGGGGAGGCGGTCTGCTACCTCAGAGCGTGTGTGGACGCCTGAGGCAAGGTCCCTCGGCCTCCCTGTGAGAAAGAAGTCAGGGTGGGATGCCCACAGCGTCCCCGCACACATGGCCCCACGGAGAAGGACGCCTTCTCCAGCCTGAGCCTGTGCAACGCGAGCGAGCGAGAACCAGAGCCTTACCTCCAAGAATCAAGCTTGAAGCCCAGCTGCCTTTTCGCGTGCAGGCCTCTCTCGCAAAGAGAGAAAGAGAGTGGCGCCCGTGGGCTGGTGCGGGAGCCGCGCGAAGATGCCCGGCCGTCGGGTCGGAGGACATCCGAGAAGCTGCCCCTTCCCTCGGCCTCACAGAAGCCCGCCCGAAGGCACCGAGACCGGCTCCTGCTGCTACCGTGACCGCGGGACCCACAGCGGCACACACGCCCCGGGACCGATGGCTCGGCAGTGCTTCGGCCAGCAGCCCCGCTTCTCTCGGGCCGGACCGTCGTCGCTGTGGGTCGGCGCCCCGGGAGCAAGCGTGAGGAAAGCACCGTGCTGCCTCCCCGTCCGGCGCAGAGCACAGGACGGCGACGCCCTCCTTGGGGCGTACATCCCTGGAGGCGCCCTGAGCCTGGAGGCCTTCCCGAACCCGAACCCCGGTGGGGGCGGGGAGGGCAGCTGGGAGGGGAGGGAGCGCTGAACAAGTGCCTCGGCAGAAGTGCGGCACGGGGCACTTGCCCCGGACACCGCACTCCGTGCCGGGGAGAGAGAAGCAAGCGGTCGGGACGCCCAGAAGCACAGAGCAAGGCACCTGCTCCTCTGCTCCACGAGCGAGCCGCACGGACGAGGCCCGGTCAGCTCGTTCCCCCTCATGCCAGAAGGCCTCCTGTCAGACGCTGGCGAACGTACACACCCCTCGCCCCGCCCCGCCGGCCCGGGGGCTCTGGCCTCCACCCAGGGGACAGGCGGGTGCCGCCAGCCCCTCCGGTGCGACGGCGTGTTTCGGGGAGACAGAGTCCTTGCACCCAGGGGCTTGCAAGCCGATCGAGCCAGCGGGCCCTGAACTCAAAGCAGCACCGTTCTCTGGGCAAAGCGTTCTCCGAGCAGCAGCGTCCGCGAACAGAGACGCGTGGACGAGAGCGGAGGCGGCCCGCTTCCTGACCGGGCAGCGCCCGGGCTGAGGGTCCGGCCGCTGCCTGCTCAGCACCCGGCGTCGTACATGGGGAGGCAGGGGGCTAACTCCGAGTGCGTGCGAACCGAACGCCCCAGTTCAGTCAAGTCCCTCGGCCTCTCTGTGAGGAGGAAGTCGGCGGGGGAGGCCCGCCCCGTCCCCGCAAACGTCGCTCCACGCAAGGGCATGCCTTCTCAAAGCTGAGCCCGGGGAACGTTCGCGAGGGAGACCCAGAGCCTTACCTCCAGGGAACAAACCAGAAGCCGAGCTGCCTTTCGCGGGCAGGCCGCTCTCTCGCGACGAGAGGCGGGCTCGCGCCGGCCGGTTCGTGCGGCCGCCCGAGGGAGGTGCCCGGCCTTCGGGTCGGAGGACGTCCTAGAAGGCGCCCCTTCCCTGGGCCTCACAGAAGCCCCGCACGAGGGCGTCGAAACCGGCTCCTGCTGCGACTGGGACCGCAGGACCCACGGAGGCGCCCACTCCAGTCTCAGAGCGCGGGCGTCCTGCTGACAGCAGCCCCTCTTCTGCCAGCCTGACACTGGCCCCCGGTCGGCTCCCCTGGAGGGAGCGCTAGCGAAGCACCGCGCGCGGCCTGCCCGTCACGCAGAGAGGGCAGGACGGCGGCACCCGCCTTGGGGCAGCCAGGCTTGGAAGCGCCTGCCCCAGACGGGGCTGCGGGGCGGGGCGGGGCGGGGCGGGGCGGCCGGGGCAGAGGGTGGAAGGCCGCAGCAAGGGCCACCGGAGCACGTCGGGGGCAGCGCGGTTGCCCCGCACGCCACGCTCGGTGCCGTGATGAGGGAAGCCGTCCTGACACCGAGAAGCACAGCGCAAGGCGCGAACGCCTCAGCTCCGTGAGGGAGCAGCCCGGAGGAGGCCCACTCGGCGGCAGCCTCCCCCAGGGCCAGAAAGCCTTCTGGCGGACGCTGGCGGAGGCTCACACAACCCCCGAGAGCTTTGCCCCCCCTCCCCCACCCCAGGGACCCGTGGGGGCCGCCAGCCCGTCCGGCGCGACGGCGCGGTTCGGGGAGCCAGAGTCGTTCCGCACAGGGGCGCGGAAGCCGAAGGAGCCCAAGGTGCCCTGAGTTCAGAGCGACACGGTGCTCCGGGTAAAGCCTTCTCCCCCCTGACCAGCCTGGGCGAAGCGGGAGGCGTGGATGAGGGAGGAAGCGGCCCGGCGGCGTCCTGAGCGGCGAGCGCCGGGGCTGAGGGGGCCCGCCTCTGCCGGCTCAGCGCCTGGCGCCTGGCGCCTGGCGCCGTCGTGCGCGGGGAGGCGGTCTGCTACCTCAGAGCGTGTGTGGACGCCTGAGGCAAGGTCCCTCGGCCTCCCTGTGAGAAAGAAGTCAGGGTGGGATGCCCACAGCGTCCCCGCACACATGGCCCCACGGAGAAGGACGCCTTCTCCAGCCTGAGCCTGTGCAACGCGAGCGAGCGAGAACCAGAGCCTTACCTCCAAGAATCAAGCTTGAAGCCCAGCTGCCTTTTCGCGTGCAGGCCTCTCTCGCAAAGAGAGAAAGAGAGTGGCGCCCGTGGGCTGGTGCGGGAGCCGCGCGAAGATGCCCGGCCGTCGGGTCGGAGGACATCCGAGAAGCTGCCCCTTCCCTCGGCCTCACAGAAGCCCGCCCGAAGGCACCGAGACCGGCTCCTGCTGCTACCGTGACCGCGGGACCCACAGCGGCACACACGCCCCGGGACCGATGGCTCGGCAGTGCTTCGGCCAGCAGCCCCGCTTCTCTCGGGCCGGACCGTCGTCGCTGTGGGTCGGCGCCCCGGGAGCAAGCGTGAGGAAAGCACCGTGCTGCCTCCCCGTCCGGCGCAGAGCACAGGACGGCGACGCCCTCCTTGGGGCGTACATCCCTGGAGGCGCCCTGAGCCTGGAGGCCTTCCCGAACCCGAACCCCGGTGGGGGCGGGGAGGGCAGCTGGGAGGGGAGGGAGCGCTGAACAAGTGCCTCGGCAGAAGTGCGGCACGGGGCACTTGCCCCGGACACCGCACTCCGTGCCGGGGAGAGAGAAGCAAGCGGTCGGGACGCCCAGAAGCACAGAGCAAGGCACCTGCTCCTCTGCTCCACGAGCGAGCCGCACGGACGAGGCCCGGTCAGCTCGTTCCCCCTCATGCCAGAAGGCCTCCTGTCAGACGCTGGCGAACGTACACACCCCTCGCCCCGCCCCGCCGGCCCGGGGGCTCTGGCCTCCACCCAGGGGACAGGCGGGTGCCGCCAGCCCCTCCGGTGCGACGGCGTGTTTCGGGGAGACAGAGTCCTTGCACCCAGGGGCTCGCAAGCCGATCGAGCCAGCGGGCCCTGAACTCAAAGCAGCACCGTTCTCTGGGCAAAGCGTTCTCCGAGCAGCAGCGTCCGCGAACAGAGACGCGTGGACGAGAGCGGAGGCGGCCCGCTTCCTGACCGGGCAGCGCCCGGGCTGAGGGTCCGGCCGCTGCCTGCTCAGCACCCGGCGTCGTACATGGGGAGGCAGGGGGCTAACTCCGAGTGCGTGCGAACCGAACGCCCCAGTTCAGTCAAGTCCCTCGGCCTCTCTGTGAGGAGGAAGTCGGCGGGGGAGGCCCGCCCCGTCCCCGCAAACGTCGCTCCACGCAAGGGCATGCCTTCTCAAAGCTGAGCCCGGGGAACGTTCGCGAGGGAGACCCAGAGCCTTACCTCCAGGGAACAAACCAGAAGCCGAGCTGCCTTTCGCGGGCAGGCCGCTCTCTCGCGACGAGAGGCGGGCTCGCGCCGGCCGGTTCGTGCGGCCGCCCGAGGGAGGTGCCCGGCCTTCGGGTCGGAGGACGTCCTAGAAGGCGCCCCTTCCCTGGGCCTCACAGAAGCCCCGCACGAGGGCGTCGAAACCGGCTCCTGCTGCGACTGGGACCGCAGGACCCACGGAGGCGCCCACTCCAGTCTCAGAGCGCGGGCGTCCTGCTGACAGCAGCCCCTCTTCTGCCAGCCTGACACTGGCCCCCGGTCGGCTCCCCTGGAGGGAGCGCTAGCGAAGCACCGCGCGCGGCCTGCCCGTCACGCAGAGAGGGCAGGACGGCGGCACCCGCCTTGGGGCAGCCAGGCTTGGAAGCGCCTGCCCCAGACGGGGCTGCGGGGCGGGGCGGGGCGGGGCGGGGCGGCCGGGGCAGAGGGTGGAAGGCCGCAGCAAGGGCCACCGGAGCACGTCGGGGGCAGCGCGGTTGCCCCGCACGCCACGCTCGGTGCCGTGATGAGGGAAGCCGTCCTGACACCGAGAAGCACAGCGCAAGGCGCGAACGCCTCAGCTCCGTGAGGGAGCAGCCCGGAGGAGGCCCACTCGGCGGCAGCCTCCCCCAGGGCCAGAAAGCCTTCTGGCGGACGCTGGCGGAGGCTCACACAACCCCCGAGAGCTTTGCCCCCCCTCCCCCACCCCAGGGACCCGTGGGGGCCGCCAGCCCGTCCGGCGCGACGGCGCGGTTCGGGGAGCCAGAGTCGTTCCGCACAGGGGCGCGGAAGCCGAAGGAGCCCAAGGTGCCCTGAGTTCAGAGCGACACGGTGCTCCGGGTAAAGCCTTCTCCCCCCTGACCAGCCTGGGCGAAGCGGGAGGCGTGGATGAGGGAGGAAGCGGCCCGGCGGCGTCCTGAGCGGCGAGCGCCGGGGCTGAGGGGGCCCGCCTCTGCCGGCTCAGCGCCTGGCGCCTGGCGCCTGGCGCCGTCGTGCGCGGGGAGGCGGTCTGCTACCTCAGAGCGTGTGTGGACGCCTGAGGCAAGGTCCCTCGGCCTCCCTGTGAGAAAGAAGTCAGGGTGGGATGCCCACAGCGTCCCCGCACACATGGCCCCACGGAGAAGGACGCCTTCTCCAGCCTGAGCCTGTGCAACGCGAGCGAGCGAGAACCAGAGCCTTACCTCCAAGAATCAAGCTTGAAGCCCAGCTGCCTTTTCGCGTGCAGGCCTCTCTCGCAAAGAGAGAAAGAGAGTGGCGCCCGTGGGCTGGTGCGGGAGCCGCGCGAAGATGCCCGGCCGTCGGGTCGGAGGACATCCGAGAAGCTGCCCCTTCCCTCGGCCTCACAGAAGCCCGCCCGAAGGCACCGAGACCGGCTCCTGCTGCTACCGTGACCGCGGGACCCACAGCGGCACACACGCCCCGGGACCGATGGCTCGGCAGTGCTTCGGCCAGCAGCCCCGCTTCTCTCGGGCCGGACCGTCGTCGCTGTGGGTCGGCGCCCCGGGAGCAAGCGTGAGGAAAGCACCGTGCTGCCTCCCCGTCCGGCGCAGAGCACAGGACGGCGACGCCCTCCTTGGGGCGTACATCCCTGGAGGCGCCCTGAGCCTGGAGGCCTTCCCGAACCCGAACCCCGGTGGGGGCGGGGAGGGCAGCTGGGAGGGGAGGGAGCGCTGAACAAGTGCCTCGGCAGAAGTGCGGCACGGGCCACTTGCCCCGGACACCGCACTCCGTGCCGGGGAGAGAGAAGCAAGCGGTCGGGACGCCCAGAAGCACAGAGCAAGGCACCTGCTCCTCTGCTCCACGAGCGAGCCGCACGGACGAGGCCCGGTCAGCTCGTTCCCCCTCATGCCAGAAGGCCTCCTGTCAGACGCTGGCGAACGTACACACCCCTCGCCCCGCCCCGCCGGCCCGGGGGCTCTGGCCTCCACCCAGGGGACAGGCGGGTGCCGCCAGCCCCTCCGGTGCGACGGCGTGTTTCGGGGAGACAGAGTCCTTGCACCCAGGGGCTCGCAAGCCGATCGAGCCAGCGGGCCCTGAACTCAAAGCAGCACCGTTCTCTGGGCAAAGCGTTCTCCGAGCAGCAGCGTCCGCGAACAGAGACGCGTGGACGAGAGCGGAGGCGGCCCGCTTCCTGACCGGGCAGCGCCCGGGCTGAGGGTCCGGCCGCTGCCTGCTCAGCACCCGGCGTCGTACATGGGGAGGCAGGGGGCTAACTCCGAGTGCGTGCGAACCGAACGCCCCAGTTCAGTCAAGTCCCTCGGCCTCTCTGTGAGGAGGAAGTCGGCGGGGGAGGCCCGCCCCGTCCCCGCAAACGTCGCTCCACGCAAGGGCATGCCTTCTCAAAGCTGAGCCCGGGGAACGTTCGCGAGGGAGACCCAGAGCCTTACCTCCAGGGAACAAACCAGAAGCCGAGCTGCCTTTCGCGGGCAGGCCGCTCTCTCGCGACGAGAGGCGGGCTCGCGCCGGCCGGTTCGTGCGGCCGCCCGAGGGAGGTGCCCGGCCTTCGGGTCGGAGGACGTCCTAGAAGGCGCCCCTTCCCTGGGCCTCACAGAAGCCCCGCACGAGGGCGTCGAAACCGGCTCCTGCTGCGACTGGGACCGCAGGACCCACGGAGGCGCCCACTCCAGTCTCAGAGCGCGGGAGTCCTGCTGACAGCAGCCCCTCTTCTGCCAGCCTGACACTGGCCCCCGGTCGGCTCCCCTGGAGGGAGCGCTAGCGAAGCACCGCGCGCGGCCTCCCCGTCACGCAGAGAGGGCAGGACGGCGGCACCCGCCTTGGGGCAGCCAGGCTTGGAAGCGCCTGCCCCAGACGGGGCTGCGGGGCGGGGCGGGGCGGGGCGGGGCGGCCGGGGCAGAGGGTGGAAGGCCGCAGCAAGGGCCACCGGAGCACGTCGGGGGCAGCGCGGTTGCCCCGCACGCCACGCTCGGTGCCGTGATGAGGGAAGCCGTCCTGACACCGAGAAGCACAGCGCAAGGCGCGAACGCCTCAGCTCCGTGAGGGAGCAGCCCGGAGGAGGCCCACTCGGCGGCAGCCTCCCCCAGGGCCAGAAAGCCTTCTGTCGGACGCTGGCGGAGGCTCACACAACCCCCGAGAGCTTTGCCCCCCCTCCCCCACCCCAGGGACCCGTGGGGGCCGCCAGCCCGTCCGGCGCGACGGCGCGGTTCGGGGAGCCAGAGTCGTTCCGCACAGGGGCGCGGAAGCCGAAGGAGCCCAAGGTGCCCTGAGTTCAGAGCGACACGGTGCTCCGGGTAAAGCCTTCTCCCCCCTGACCAGCCTGGGCGAAGCGGGAGGCGTGGATGAGGGAGGAAGCGGCCCGGCGGCGTCCTGAGCGGCGAGCGCCGGGGCTGAGGGGGCCCGCCTCTGCCGGCTCAGCGCCTGGCGCCTGGCGCCTGGCGCCGTCGTGCGCGGGGAGGCGGTCTGCTACCTCAGAGCGTGTGTGGACGCCTGAGGCAAGGTCCCTCGGCCTCCCTGTGAGAAAGAAGTCAGGGTGGGATGCCCACAGCGTCCCCGCACACATGGCCCCACGGAGAAGGACGCCTTCTCCAGCCTGAGCCTGTGCAACGCGAGCGAGCGAGAACCAGAGCCTTACCTCCAAGAATCAAGCTTGAAGCCCAGCTGCCTTTTCGCGTGCAGGCCTCTCTCGCAAAGAGAGAAAGAGAGTGGCGCCCGTGGGCTGGTGCGGGAGCCGCGCGAAGATGCCCGGCCGTCGGGTCGGAGGACATCCGAGAAGCTGCCCCTTCCCTCGGCCTCACAGAAGCCCGCCCGAAGGCACCGAGACCGGCTCCTGCTGCTACCGTGACCGCGGGACCCACAGCGGCACACACGCCCCGGGACCGATGGCTCGGCAGTGCTTCGGCCAGCAGCCCCGCTTCTCTCGGGCCGGACCGTCGTCGCTGTGGGTCGGCGCCCCGGGAGCAAGCGTGAGGAAAGCACCGTGCTGCCTCCCCGTCCGGCGCAGAGCACAGGACGGCGACGCCCTCCTTGGGGCGTACATCCCTGGAGGCGCCCTGAGCCTGGAGGCCTTCCCGAACCCGAACCCCGGTGGGGGCGGGGAGGGCAGCTGGGAGGGGAGGGAGCGCTGAACAAGTGCCTCGGCAGAAGTGCGGCACGGGCCACTTGCCCCGGACACCGCACTCCGTGCCGGGGAGAGAGAAGCAAGCGGTCGGGACGCCCAGAAGCACAGAGCAAGGCACCTGCTCCTCTGCTCCACGAGCGAGCCGCACGGACGAGGCCCGGTCAACTCGTTCCCCCTCATGCCAGAAGGCCTCCTGTCAGACGCTGGCGAACGTACACACCCCTCGCCCCGCCCCGCCGGCCCGGGGGCTCTGGCCTCCACCCAGGGGACAGGCGGGTGCCGCCAGCCCCTCCGGTGCGACGGCGTGTTTCGGGGAGACAGAGTCCTTGCACCCAGGGGCTCGCAAGCCGATCGAGCCAGCGGGCCCTGAACTCAAAGCAGCACCGTTCTCTGGGCAAAGCGTTCTCCGAGCAGCAGCGTCCGCGAACAGAGACGCGTGGACGAGAGCGGAGGCGGCCCGCTTCCTGACCGGGCAGCGCCCGGGCTGAGGGTCCGGCCGCTGCCTGCTCAGCACCCGGCGTCGTACATGGGGAGGCAGGGGGCTAACTCCGAGTGCGTGCGAACCGAACGCCCCAGTTCAGTCAAGTCCCTCGGCCTCTCTGTGAGGAGGAAGTCGGCGGGGGAGGCCCGCCCCGTCCCCGCAAACGTCGCTCCACGCAAGGGCATGCCTTCTCAAAGCTGAGCCCGGGGAACGTTCGCGAGGGAGACCCAGAGCCTTACCTCCAGGGAACAAACCAGAAGCCGAGCTGCCTTTCGCGGGCAGGCCGCTCTCTCGCGACGAGAGGCGGGCTCGCGCCGGCCGGTTCGTGCGGCCGCCCGAGGGAGGTGCCCGGCCTTCGGGTCGGAGGACGTCCTAGAAGGCGCCCCTTCCCTGGGCCTCACAGAAGCCCCGCACGAGGGCGTCGAAACCGGCTCCTGCTGCGACTGGGACCGCAGGACCCACGGAGGCGCCCACTCCAGTCTCAGAGCGCGGGAGTCCTGCTGACAGCAGCCCCTCTTCTGCCAGCCTGACACTGGCCCCCGGTCGGCTCCCCTGGAGGGAGCGCTAGCGAAGCACCGCGCGCGGCCTGCCCGTCACGCAGAGAGGGCAGGACGGCGGCACCCGCCTTGGGGCAGCCAGGCTTGGAAGCGCCTGCCCCAGACGGGGCTGCGGGGCGGGGCGGGGCGGGGCGGGGCGGCCGGGGCAGAGGGTGGAAGGCCGCAGCAAGGGCCACCGGAGCACGTCGGGGGCAGCGCGGTTGCCCCGCACGCCACGCTCGGTGCCGTGATGAGGGAAGCCGTCCTGACACCGAGAAGCACAGCGCAAGGCGCGAACGCCTCAGCTCCGTGAGGGAGCAGCCCGGAGGAGGCCCACTCGGCGGCAGCCTCCCCCAGGGCCAGAAAGCCTTCTGTCGGACGCTGGCGGAGGCTCACACAACCCCCGAGAGCTTTGCCCCCCCTCCCCCACCCCAGGGACCCGTGGGGGCCGCCAGCCCGTCCGGCGCGACGGCGCGGTTCGGGGAGCCAGAGTCGTTCCGCACAGGGGCGCGGAAGCCGAAGGAGCCCAAGGTGCCCTGAGTTCAGAGCGACACGGTGCTCCGGGTAAAGCCTTCTCCCCCCTGACCAGCCTGGGCGAAGCGGGAGGCGTGGATGAGGGAGGAAGCGGCCCGGCGGCGTCCTGAGCGGCGAGCGCCGGGGCTGAGGGGGCCCGCCTCTGCCGGCTCAGCGCCTGGCGCCTGGCGCCTGGCGCCCTCGTGCGCGGGGAGGCGGTCTGCTACCTCAGAGCGTGTGTGGACGCCTGAGGCAAGGTCCCTCGGCCTCCCTGTGAGAAAGAAGTCAGGGTGGGATGCCCACAGCGTCCCCGCACACATGGCCCCACGGAGAAGGACGCCTTCTCCAGCCTGAGCCTGTGCAACGCGAGCGAGCGAGAACCAGAGCCTTACCTCCAAGAATCAAGCTTGAAGCCCAGCTGCCTTTTCGCGTGCAGGCCTCTCTCGCAAAGAGAGAAAGAGAGTGGCGCCCGTGGGCTGGTGCGGGAGCCGCGCGAAGATGCCCGGCCGTCGGGTCGGAGGACATCCGAGAAGCTGCCCCTTCCCTCGGCCTCACAGAAGCCCGCCCGAAGGCACCGAGACCGGCTCCTGCTGCTACCGTGACCGCGGGACCCACAGCGGCACACACGCCCCGGGACCGATGGCTCGGCAGTGCTTCGGCCAGCAGCCCCGCTTCTCTCGGGCCGGACCGTCGTCGCTGTGGGTCGGCGCCCCGGGAGCAAGCGTGAGGAAAGCACCGTGCTGCCTCCCCGTCCGGCGCAGAGCACAGGACGGCGACGCCCTCCTTGGGGCGTACATCCCTGGAGGCGCCCTGAGCCTGGAGGCCTTCCCGAACCCGAACCCCGGTGGGGGCGGGGAGGGCAGCTGGGAGGGGAGGGAGCGCTGAACAAGTGCCTCGGCAGAAGTGCGGCACGGGCCACTTGCCCCGGACACCGCACTCCGTGCCGGGGAGAGAGAAGCAAGCGGTCGGGACGCCCAGAAGCACAGAGCAAGGCACCTGCTCCTCTGCTCCACGAGCGAGCCGCACGGACGAGGCCCGGTCAGCTCGTTCCCCCTCATGCCAGAAGGCCTCCTGTCAGACGCTGGCGAACGTACACACCCCTCGCCCCGCCCCGCCGGCCCGGGGGCTCTGGCCTCCACCCAGGGGACAGGCGGGTGCCGCCAGCCCCTCCGGTGCGACGGCGTGTTTCGGGGAGACAGAGTCCTTGCACCCAGGGGCTCGCAAGCCGATCGAGCCAGCGGGCCCTGAACTCAAAGCAGCACCGTTCTCTGGGCAAAGCGTTCTCCGAGCAGCAGCGTCCGCGAACAGAGACGCGTGGACGAGAGCGGAGGCGGCCCGCTTCCTGACCGGGCAGCGCCCGGGCTGAGGGTCCGGCCGCTGCCTGCTCAGCACCCGGCGTCGTACATGGGGAGGCAGGGGGCTAACTCCGAGTGCGTGCGAACCGAACGCCCCAGTTCAGTCAAGTCCCTCGGCCTCTCTGTGAGGAGGAAGTCGGCGGGGGAGGCCCGCCCCGTCCCCGCAAACGTCGCTCCACGCAAGGGCATGCCTTCTCAAAGCTGAGCCCGGGGAACGTTCGCGAGGGAGACCCAGAGCCTTACCTCCAGGGAACAAACCAGAAGCCGAGCTGCCTTTCGCGGGCAGGCCGCTCTCTCGCGACGAGAGGCGGGCTCGCGCCGGCCGGTTCGTGCGGCCGCCCGAGGGAGGTGCCCGGCCTTCGGGTCGGAGGACGTCCTAGAAGGCGCCCCTTCCCTGGGCCTCACAGAAGCCCCGCACGAGGGCGTCGAAACCGGCTCCTGCTGCGACTGGGACCGCAGGACCCACGGAGGCGCCCACTCCAGTCTCAGAGCGCGGGCGTCCTGCTGACAGCAGCCCCTCTTCTGCCAGCCTGACACTGGCCCCCGGTCGGCTCCCCTGGAGGGAGCGCTAGCGAAGCACCGCGCGCGGCCTCCCCGTCACGCAGAGAGGGCAGGACGGCGGCACCCGCCTTGGGGCAGCCAGGCTTGGAAGCGCCTGCCCCAGACGGGGCTGCGGGGCGGGGCGGGGCGGGGCGGGGCGGCCGGGGCAGAGGGTGGAAGGCCGCAGCAAGGGCCACCGGAGCACGTCGGGGGCAGCGCGGTTGCCCCGCACGCCACGCTCGGTGCCGTGATGAGGGAAGCCGTCCTGACACCGAGAAGCACAGCGCAAGGCGCGAACGCCTCAGCTCCGTGAGGGAGCAGCCCGGAGGAGGCCCACTCGGCGGCAGCCTCCCCCAGGGCCAGAAAGCCTTCTGTCGGACGCTGGCGGAGGCTCACACAACCCCCGAGAGCTTTGCCCCCCCTCCCCCACCCCAGGGACCCGTGGGGGCCGCCAGCCCGTCCGGCGCGACGGCGCGGTTCGGGGAGCCAGAGTCGTTCCGCACAGGGGCGCGGAAGCCGAAGGAGCCCAAGGTGCCCTGAGTTCAGAGCGACACGGTGCTCCGGGTAAAGCCTTCTCCCCCCTGACCAGCCTGGGCGAAGCGGGAGGCGTGGATGAGGGAGGAAGCGGCCCGGCGGCGTCCTGAGCGGCGAGCGCCGGGGCTGAGGGGGCCCGCCTCTGCCGGCTCAGCGCCTGGCGCCTGGCGCCTGGCGCCGTCGTGCGCGGGGAGGCGGTCTGCTACCTCAGAGCGTGTGTGGACGCCTGAGGCAAGGTCCCTCGGCCTCCCTGTGAGAAAGAAGTCAGGGTGGGATGCCCACAGCGTCCCCGCACACATGGCCCCACGGAGAAGGACGCCTTCTCCAGCCTGAGCCTGTGCAACGCGAGCGAGCGAGAACCAGAGCCTTACCTCCAAGAATCAAGCTTGAAGCCCAGCTGCCTTTTCGCGTGCAGGCCTCTCTCGCAAAGAGAGAAAGAGAGTGGCGCCCGTGGGCTGGTGCGGGAGCCGCGCGAAGATGCCCGGCCGTCGGGTCGGAGGACATCCGAGAAGCTGCCCCTTCCCTCGGCCTCACAGAAGCCCGCCCGAAGGCACCGAGACCGGCTCCTGCTGCTACCGTGACCGCGGGACCCACAGCGGCACACACGCCCCGGGACCGATGGCTCGGCAGTGCTTCGGCCAGCAGCCCCGCTTCTCTCGGGCCGGACCGTCGTCGCTGTGGGTCGGCGCCCCGGGAGCAAGCGTGAGGAAAGCACCGTGCTGCCTCCCCGTCCGGCGCAGAGCACAGGACGGCGACGCCCTCCTTGGGGCGTACATCCCTGGAGGCGCCCTGAGCCTGGAGGCCTTCCCGAACCCGAACCCCGGTGGGGGCGGGGAGGGCAGCTGGGAGGGGAGGGAGCGCTGAACAAGTGCCTCGGCAGAAGTGCGGCACGGGCCACTTGCCCCGGACACCGCACTCCGTGCCGGGGAGAGAGAAGCAAGCGGTCGGGACGCCCAGAAGCACAGAGCAAGGCACCTGCTCCTCTGCTCCACGAGCGAGCCGCACGGACGAGGCCCGGTCAGCTCGTTCCCCCTCATGCCAGAAGGCCTCCTGTCAGACGCTGGCGAACGTACACACCCCTCGCCCCGCCCCGCCGGCCCGGGGGCTCTGGCCTCCACCCAGGGGACAGGCGGGTGCCGCCAGCCCCTCCGGTGCGACGGCGTGTTTCGGGGAGACAGAGTCCTTGCACCCAGGGGCTCGCAAGCCGATCGAGCCAGCGGGCCCTGAACTCAAAGCAGCACCGTTCTCTGGGCAAAGCGTTCTCCGAGCAGCAGCGTCCGCGAACAGAGACGCGTGGACGAGAGCGGAGGCGGCCCGCTTCCTGACCGGGCAGCGCCCGGGCTGAGGGTCCGGCCGCTGCCTGCTCAGCACCCGGCGTCGTACATGGGGAGGCAGGGGGCTAACTCCGAGTGCGTGCGAACCGAACGCCCCAGTTCAGTCAAGTCCCTCGGCCTCTCTGTGAGGAGGAAGTCGGCGGGGGAGGCCCGCCCCGTCCCCGCAAACGTCGCTCCACGCAAGGGCATGCCTTCTCAAAGCTGAGCCCGGGGAACGTTCGCGAGGGAGACCCAGAGCCTTACCTCCAGGGAACAAACCAGAAGCCGAGCTGCCTTTCGCGGGCAGGCCGCTCTCTCGCGACGAGAGGCGGGCTCGCGCCGGCCGGTTCGTGCGGCCGCCCGAGGGAGGTGCCCGGCCTTCGGGTCGGAGGACGTCCTAGAAGGCGCCCCTTCCCTGGGCCTCACAGAAGCCCCGCACGAGGGCGTCGAAACCGGCTCCTGCTGCGACTGGGACCGCAGGACCCACGGAGGCGCCCACTCCAGTCTCAGAGCGCGGGCGTCCTGCTGACAGCAGCCCCTCTTCTGCCAGCCTGACACTGGCCCCCGGTCGGCTCCCCTGGAGGGAGCGCTAGCGAAGCACCGCGCGCGGCCTGCCCGTCACGCAGAGAGGGCAGGACGGCGGCACCCGCCTTGGGGCAGCCAGGCTTGGAAGCGCCTGCCCCAGACGGGGCTGCGGGGCGGGGCGGGGCGGGGCGGGGCGGCCGGGGCAGAGGGTGGAAGGCCGCAGCAAGGGCCACCGGAGCACGTCGGGGGCAGCGCGGTTGCCCCGCACGCCACGCTCGGTGCCGTGATGAGGGAAGCCGTCCTGACACCGAGAAGCACAGCGCAAGGCGCGAACGCCTCAGCTCCGTGAGGGAGCAGCCCGGAGGAGGCCCACTCGGCGGCAGCCTCCCCCAGGGCCAGAAAGCCTTCTGTCGGACGCTGGCGGAGGCTCACACAACCCCCGAGAGCTTTGCCCCCCCTCCCCCACCCCAGGGACCCGTGGGGGCCGCCAGCCCGTCCGGCGCGACGGCGCGGTTCGGGGAGCCAGAGTCGTTCCGCACAGGGGCGCGGAAGCCGAAGGAGCCCAAGGTGCCCTGAGTTCAGAGCGACACGGTGCTCCGGGTAAAGCCTTCTCCCCCCTGACCAGCCTGGGCGAAGCGGGAGGCGTGGATGAGGGAGGAAGCGGCCCGGCGGCGTCCTGAGCGGCGAGCGCCGGGGCTGAGGGGGCCCGCCTCTGCCGGCTCAGCGCCTGGCGCCTGGCGCCTGGCGCCCTCGTGCGCGGGGAGGCGGTCTGCTACCTCAGAGCGTGTGTGGACGCCTGAGGCAAGGTCCCTCGGCCTCCCTGTGAGAAAGAAGTCAGGGTGGGATGCCCACAGCGTCCCCGCACACATGGCCCCACGGAGAAGGACGCCTTCTCCAGCCTGAGCCTGTGCAACGCGAGCGAGCGAGAACCAGAGCCTTACCTCCAAGAATCAAGCTTGAAGCCCAGCTGCCTTTTCGCGTGCAGGCCTCTCTCGCAAAGAGAGAAAGAGAGTGGCGCCCGTGGGCTGGTGCGGGAGCCGCGCGAAGATGCCCGGCCGTCGGGTCGGAGGACATCCGAGAAGCTGCCCCTTCCCTCGGCCTCACAGAAGCCCGCCCGAAGGCACCGAGACCGGCTCCTGCTGCTACCGTGACCGCGGGACCCACAGCGGCACACACGCCCCGGGACCGATGGCTCGGCAGTGCTTCGGCCAGCAGCCCCGCTTCTCTCGGGCCGGACCGTCGTCGCTGTGGGTCGGCGCCCCGGGAGCAAGCGTGAGGAAAGCACCGTGCTGCCTCCCCGTCCGGCGCAGAGCACAGGACGGCGACGCCCTCCTTGGGGCGTACATCCCTGGAGGCGCCCTGAGCCTGGAGGCCTTCCCGAACCCGAACCCCGGTGGGGGCGGGGAGGGCAGCTGGGAGGGGAGGGAGCGCTGAACAAGTGCCTCGGCAGAAGTGCGGCACGGGCCACTTGCCCCGGACACCGCACTCCGTGCCGGGGAGAGAGAAGCAAGCGGTCGGGACGCCCAGAAGCACAGAGCAAGGCACCTGCTCCTCTGCTCCACGAGCGAGCCGCACGGACGAGGCCCGGTCAGCTCGTTCCCCCTCATGCCAGAAGGCCTCCTGTCAGACGCTGGCGAACGTACACACCCCTCGCCCCGCCCCGCCGGCCCGGGGGCTCTGGCCTCCACCCAGGGGACAGGCGGGTGCCGCCAGCCCCTCCGGTGCGACGGCGTGTTTCGGGGAGACAGAGTCCTTGCACCCAGGGGCTCGCAAGCCGATCGAGCCAGCGGGCCCTGAACTCAAAGCAGCACCGTTCTCTGGGCAAAGCGTTCTCCGAGCAGCAGCGTCCGCGAACAGAGACGCGTGGACGAGAGCGGAGGCGGCCCGCTTCCTGACCGGGCAGCGCCCGGGCTGAGGGTCCGGCCGCTGCCTGCTCAGCACCCGGCGTCGTACATGGGGAGGCAGGGGGCTAACTCCGAGTGCGTGCGAACCGAACGCCCCAGTTCAGTCAAGTCCCTCGGCCTCTCTGTGAGGAGGAAGTCGGCGGGGGAGGCCCGCCCCGTCCCCGCAAACGTCGCTCCACGCAAGGGCATGCCTTCTCAAAGCTGAGCCCGGGGAACGTTCGCGAGGGAGACCCAGAGCCTTACCTCCAGGGAACAAACCAGAAGCCGAGCTGCCTTTCGCGGGCAGGCCGCTCTCTCGCGACGAGAGGCGGGCTCGCGCCGGCCGGTTCGTGCGGCCGCCCGAGGGAGGTGCCCGGCCTTCGGGTCGGAGGACGTCCTAGAAGGCGCCCCTTCCCTGGGCCTCACAGAAGCCCCGCACGAGGGCGTCGAAACCGGCTCCTGCTGCGACTGGGACCGCAGGACCCACGGAGGCGCCCACTCCAGTCTCAGAGCGCGGGAGTCCTGCTGACAGCAGCCCCTCTTCTGCCAGCCTGACACTGGCCCCCGGTCGGCTCCCCTGGAGGGAGCGCTAGCGAAGCACCGCGCGCGGCCTCCCCGTCACGCAGAGAGGGCAGGACGGCGGCACCCGCCTTGGGGCAGCCAGGCTTGGAAGCGCCTGCCCCAGACGGGGCTGCGGGGCGGGGCGGGGCGGGGCGGGGCGGCCGGGGCAGAGGGTGGAAGGCCGCAGCAAGGGCCACCGGAGCACGTCGGGGGCAGCGCGGTTGCCCCGCACGCCACGCTCGGTGCCGTGATGAGGGAAGCCGTCCTGACACCGAGAAGCACAGCGCAAGGCGCGAACGCCTCAGCTCCGTGAGGGAGCAGCCCGGAGGAGGCCCACTCGGCGGCAGCCTCCCCCAGGGCCAGAAAGCCTTCTGTCGGACGCTGGCGGAGGCTCACACAACCCCCGAGAGCTTTGCCCCCCCTCCCCCACCCCAGGGACCCGTGGGGGCCGCCAGCCCGTCCGGCGCGACGGCGCGGTTCGGGGAGCCAGAGTCGTTCCGCACAGGGGCGCGGAAGCCGAAGGAGCCCAAGGTGCCCTGAGTTCAGAGCGACACGGTGCTCCGGGTAAAGCCTTCTCCCCCCTGACCAGCCTGGGCGAAGCGGGAGGCGTGGATGAGGGAGGAAGCGGCCCGGCGGCGTCCTGAGCGGCGAGCGCCGGGGCTGAGGGGGCCCGCCTCTGCCGGCTCAGCGCCTGGCGCCTGGCGCCTGGCGCCCTCGTGCGCGGGGAGGCGGTCTGCTACCTCAGAGCGTGTGTGGACGCCTGAGGCAAGGTCCCTCGGCCTCCCTGTGAGAAAGAAGTCAGGGTGGGATGCCCACAGCGTCCCCGCACACATGGCCCCACGGAGAAGGACGCCTTCTCCAGCCTGAGCCTGTGCAACGCGAGCGAGCGAGAACCAGAGCCTTACCTCCAAGAATCAAGCTTGAAGCCCAGCTGCCTTTTCGCGTGCAGGCCTCTCTCGCAAAGAGAGAAAGAGAGTGGCGCCCGTGGGCTGGTGCGGGAGCCGCGCGAAGATGCCCGGCCGTCGGGTCGGAGGACATCCGAGAAGCTGCCCCTTCCCTCGGCCTCACAGAAGCCCGCCCGAAGGCACCGAGACCGGCTCCTGCTGCTACCGTGACCGCGGGACCCACAGCGGCACACACGCCCCGGGACCGATGGCTCGGCAGTGCTTCGGCCAGCAGCCCCGCTTCTCTCGGGCCGGACCGTCGTCGCTGTGGGTCGGCGCCCCGGGAGCAAGCGTGAGGAAAGCACCGTGCTGCCTCCCCGTCCGGCGCAGAGCACAGGACGGCGACGCCCTCCTTGGGGCGTACATCCCTGGAGGCGCCCTGAGCCTGGAGGCCTTCCCGAACCCGAACCCCGGTGGGGGCGGGGAGGGCAGCTGGGAGGGGAGGGAGCGCTGAACAAGTGCCTCGGCAGAAGTGCGGCACGGGGCACTTGCCCCGGACACCGCACTCCGTGCCGGGGAGAGAGAAGCAAGCGGTCGGGACGCCCAGAAGCACAGAGCAAGGCACCTGCTCCTCTGCTCCACGAGCGAGCCGCACGGACGAGGCCCGGTCAGCTCGTTCCCCCTCATGCCAGAAGGCCTCCTGTCAGACGCTGGCGAACGTACACACCCCTCGCCCCGCCCCGCCGGCCCGGGGGCTCTGGCCTCCACCCAGGGGACAGGCGGGTGCCGCCAGCCCCTCCGGTGCGACGGCGTGTTTCGGGGAGACAGAGTCCTTGCACCCAGGGGCTCGCAAGCCGATCGAGCCAGCGGGCCCTGAACTCAAAGCAGCACCGTTCTCTGGGCAAAGCGTTCTCCGAGCAGCAGCGTCCGCGAACAGAGACGCGTGGACGAGAGCGGAGGCGGCCCGCTTCCTGACCGGGCAGCGCCCGGGCTGAGGGTCCGGCCGCTGCCTGCTCAGCACCCGGCGTCGTACATGGGGAGGCAGGGGGCTAACTCCGAGTGCGTGCGAACCGAACGCCCCAGTTCAGTCAAGTCCCTCGGCCTCTCTGTGAGGAGGAAGTCGGCGGGGGAGGCCCGCCCCGTCCCCGCAAACGTCGCTCCACGCAAGGGCATGCCTTCTCAAAGCTGAGCCCGGGGAACGTTCGCGAGGGAGACCCAGAGCCTTACCTCCAGGGAACAAACCAGAAGCCGAGCTGCCTTTCGCGGGCAGGCCGCTCTCTCGCGACGAGAGGCGGGCTCGCGCCGGCCGGTTCGTGCGGCCGCCCGAGGGAGGTGCCCGGCCTTCGGGTCGGAGGACGTCCTAGAAGGCGCCCCTTCCCTGGGCCTCACAGAAGCCCCGCACGAGGGCGTCGAAACCGGCTCCTGCTGCGACTGGGACCGCAGGACCCACGGAGGCGCCCACTCCAGTCTCAGAGCGCGGGCGTCCTGCTGACAGCAGCCCCTCTTCTGCCAGCCTGACACTGGCCCCCGGTCGGCTCCCCTGGAGGGAGCGCTAGCGAAGCACCGCGCGCGGCCTGCCCGTCACGCAGAGAGGGCAGGACGGCGGCACCCGCCTTGGGGCAGCCAGGCTTGGAAGCGCCTGCCCCAGACGGGGCTGCGGGGCGGGGCGGGGCGGGGCGGGGCGGCCGGGGCAGAGGGTGGAAGGCCGCAGCAAGGGCCACCGGAGCACGTCGGGGGCAGCGCGGTTGCCCCGCACGCCACGCTCGGTGCCGTGATGAGGGAAGCCGTCCTGACACCGAGAAGCACAGCGCAAGGCGCGAACGCCTCAGCTCCGTGAGGGAGCAGCCCGGAGGAGGCCCACTCGGCGGCAGCCTCCCCCAGGGCCAGAAAGCCTTCTGTCGGACGCTGGCGGAGGCTCACACAACCCCCGAGAGCTTTGCCCCCCCTCCCCCACCCCAGGGACCCGTGGGGGCCGCCAGCCCGTCCGGCGCGACGGCGCGGTTCGGGGAGCCAGAGTCGTTCCGCACAGGGGCGCGGAAGCCGAAGGAGCCCAAGGTGCCCTGAGTTCAGAGCGACACGGTGCTCCGGGTAAAGCCTTCTCCCCCCTGACCAGCCTGGGCGAAGCGGGAGGCGTGGATGAGGGAGGAAGCGGCCCGGCGGCGTCCTGAGCGGCGAGCGCCGGGGCTGAGGGGGCCCGCCTCTGCCGGCTCAGCGCCTGGCGCCTGGCGCCTGGCGCCGTCGTGCGCGGGGAGGCGGTCTGCTACCTCAGAGCGTGTGTGGACGCCTGAGGCAAGGTCCCTCGGCCTCCCTGTGAGAAAGAAGTCAGGGTGGGATGCCCACAGCGTCCCCGCACACATGGCCCCACGGAGAAGGACGCCTTCTCCAGCCTGAGCCTGTGCAACGCGAGCGAGCGAGAACCAGAGCCTTACCTCCAAGAATCAAGCTTGAAGCCCAGCTGCCTTTTCGCGTGCAGGCCTCTCTCGCAAAGAGAGAAAGAGAGTGGCGCCCGTGGGCTGGTGCGGGAGCCGCGCGAAGATGCCCGGCCGTCGGGTCGGAGGACATCCGAGAAGCTGCCCCTTCCCTCAGCCTCACAGAAGCCCGCCCGAAGGCACCGAGACCGGCTCCTGCTGCTACCGTGACCGCGGGACCCACAGCGGCACACACGCCCCGGGACCGATGGCTCGGCAGTGCTTCGGCCAGCAGCCCCGCTTCTCTCGGGCCGGACCGTCGTCGCTGTGGGTCGGCGCCCCGGGAGCAAGCGTGAGGAAAGCACCGTGCTGCCTCCCCGTCCGGCGCAGAGCACAGGACGGCGACGCCCTCCTTGGGGCGTACATCCCTGGAGGCGCCCTGAGCCTGGAGGCCTTCCCGAACCCGAACCCCGGTGGGGGCGGGGAGGGCAGCTGGGAGGGGAGGGAGCGCTGAACAAGTGCCTCGGCAGAAGTGCGGCACGGGCCACTTGCCCCGGACACCGCACTCCGTGCCGGGGAGAGAGAAGCAAGCGGTCGGGACGCCCAGAAGCACAGAGCAAGGCACCTGCTCCTCTGCTCCACGAGCGAGCCGCACGGACGAGGCCCGGTCAGCTCGTTCCCCCTCATGCCAGAAGGCCTCCTGTCAGACGCTGGCGAACGTACACACCCCTCGCCCCGCCCCGCCGGCCCGGGGGCTCTGGCCTCCACCCAGGGGACAGGCGGGTGCCGCCAGCCCCTCCGGTGCGACGGCGTGTTTCGGGGAGACAGAGTCCTTGCACCCAGGGGCTCGCAAGCCGATCGAGCCAGCGGGCCCTGAACTCAAAGCAGCACCGTTCTCTGGGCAAAGCGTTCTCCGAGCAGCAGCGTCCGCGAACAGAGACGCGTGGACGAGAGCGGAGGCGGCCCGCTTCCTGACCGGGCAGCGCCCGGGCTGAGGTTCCGGCCGCTGCCTGCTCAGCACCCGGCGTCGTACATGGGGAGGCAGGGGGCTAACTCCGAGTGCGTGCGAACCGAACGCCCCAGTTCAGTCAAGTCCCTCGGCCTCTCTGTGAGGAGGAAGTCGGCGGGGGAGGCCCGCCCCGTCCCCGCAAACGTCGCTCCACGCAAGGGCATGCCTTCTCAAAGCTGAGCCCGGGGAACGTTCGCGAGGGAGACCCAGAGCCTTACCTCCAGGGAACAAACCAGAAGCCGAGCTGCCTTTCGCGGGCAGGCCGCTCTCTCGCGACGAGAGGCGGGCTCGCGCCGGCCGGTTCGTGCGGCCGCCCGAGGGAGGTGCCCGGCCTTCGGGTCGGAGGACGTCCTAGAAGGCGCCCCTTCCCTGGGCCTCACAGAAGCCCCGCACGAGGGCGTCGAAACCGGCTCCTGCTGCGACTGGGACCGCAGGACCCACGGAGGCGCCCACTCCAGTCTCAGAGCGCGGGCGTCCTGCTGACAGCAGCCCCTCTTCTGCCAGCCTGACACTGGCCCCCGGTCGGCTCCCCTGGAGGGAGCGCTAGCGAAGCACCGCGCGCGGCCTGCCCGTCACGCAGAGAGGGCAGGACGGCGGCACCCGCCTTGGGGCAGCCAGGCTTGGAAGCGCCTGCCCCAGACGGGGCTGCGGGGCGGGGCGGAGCGGGGCGGGGCGGCCGGGGCAGAGGGTGGAAGGCCGCAGCAAGGGCCACCGGAGCACGTCGGGGGCAGCGCGGTTGCCCCGCACGCCACGCTCGGTGCCGTGATGAGGGAAGCCGTCCTGACACCGAGAAGCACAGCGCAAGGCGCGAACGCCTCAGCTCCGTGAGGGAGCAGCCCGGAGGAGGCCCACTCGGCGGCAGCCTCCCCCAGGGCCAGAAAGCCTTCTGTCGGACGCTGGCGGAGGCTCACACAACCCCCGAGAGCTTTGCCCCCCCTCCCCCACCCCAGGGACCCGTGGGGGCCGCCAGCCCGTCCGGCGCGACGGCGCGGTTCGGGGAGCCAGAGTCGTTCCGCACAGGGGCGCGGAAGCCGAAGGAGCCCAAGGTGCCCTGAGTTCAGAGCGACACGGTGCTCCGGGTAAAGCCTTCTCCCCCCTGACCAGCCTGGGCGAAGCGGGAGGCGTGGATGAGGGAGGAAGCGGCCCGGCGGCGTCCTGAGCGGCGAGCGCCGGGGCTGAGGGGGCCCGCCTCTGCCGGCTCAGCGCCTGGCGCCTGGCGCCTGGCGCCCTCGTGCGCGGGGAGGCGGTCTGCTACCTCAGAGCGTGTGTGGACGCCTGAGGCAAGGTCCCTCGGCCTCCCTGTGAGAAAGAAGGCAGGGTGGGATGCCCACAGCGTCCCCGCACACATGGCCCCACGGAGAAGGACGCCTTCTCCAGCCTGAGCCTGTGCAACGCGAGCGAGCGAGAACCAGAGCCTTACCTCCAAGAATCAAGCTTGAAGCCCAGCTGCCTTTTCGCGTGCAGGCCTCTCTCGCAAAGAGAGAAAGAGAGTGGCGCCCGTGGGCTGGTGCGGGAGCCGCGCGAAGATGCCCGGCCGTCGGGTCGGAGGACATCCGAGAAGCTGCCCCTTCCCTCGGCCTCACAGAAGCCCGCCCGAAGGCACCGAGACCGGCTCCTGCTGCTACCGTGACCGCGGGACCCACAGCGGCACACACGCCCCGGGACCGATGGCTCGGCAGTGCTTCGGCCAGCAGCCCCGCTTCTCTCGGGCCGGACCGTCGTCGCTGTGGGTCGGCGCCCCGGGAGCAAGCGTGAGGAAAGCACCGTGCTGCCTCCCCGTCCGGCGCAGAGCACAGGACGGCGACGCCCTCCTTGGGGCGTACATCCCTGGAGGCGCCCTGAGCCTGGAGGCCTTCCCGAACCCGAACCCCGGTGGGGGCGGGGAGGGCAGCTGGGAGGGGAGGGAGCGCTGAACAAGTGCCTCGGCAGAAGTGCGGCACGGGCCACTTGCCCCGGACACCGCACTCCGTGCCGGGGAGAGAGAAGCAAGCGGTCGGGACGCCCAGAAGCACAGAGCAAGGCACCTGCTCCTCTGCTCCACGAGCGAGCCGCACGGACGAGGCCCGGTCAGCTCGTTCCCCCTCATGCCAGAAGGCCTCCTGTCAGACGCTGGCGAACGTACACACCCCTCGCCCCGCCCCGCCGGCCCGGGGGCTCTGGCCTCCACCCAGGGGACAGGCGGGTGCCGCCAGCCCCTCCGGTGCGACGGCGTGTTTCGGGGAGACAGAGTCCTTGCACCCAGGGGCTCGCAAGCCGATCGAGCCAGCGGGCCCTGAACTCAAAGCAGCACCGTTCTCTGGGCAAAGCGTTCTCCGAGCAGCAGCGTCCGCGAACAGAGACGCGTGGACGAGAGCGGAGGCGGCCCGCTTCCTGACCGGGCAGCGCCCGGGCTGAGGGTCCGGCCGCTGCCTGCTCAGCACCCGGCGTCGTACATGGGGAGGCAGGGGGCTAACTCCGAGTGCGTGCGAACCGAACGCCCCAGTTCAGTCAAGTCCCTCGGCCTCTCTGTGAGGAGGAAGTCGGCGGGGGAGGCCCGCCCCGTCCCCGCAAACGTCGCTCCACGCAAGGGCATGCCTTCTCAAAGCTGAGCCCGGGGAACGTTCGCGAGGGAGACCCAGAGCCTTACCTCCAGGGAACAAACCAGAAGCCGAGCTGCCTTTCGCGGGCAGGCCGCTCTCTCGCGACGAGAGGCGGGCTCGCGCCGGCCGGTTCGTGCGGCCGCCCGAGGGAGGTGCCCGGCCTTCGGGTCGGAGGACGTCCTAGAAGGCGCCCCTTCCCTGGGCCTCACAGAAGCCCCGCACGAGGGCGTCGAAACCGGCTCCTGCTGCGACTGGGACCGCAGGACCCACGGAGGCGCCCACTCCAGTCTCAGAGCGCGGGCGTCCTGCTGACAGCAGCCCCTCTTCTGCCAGCCTGACACTGGCCCCCGGTCGGCTCCCCTGGAGGGAGCGCTAGCGAAGCACCGCGCGCGGCCTGCCCGTCACGCAGAGAGGGCAGGACGGCGGCACCCGCCTTGGGGCAGCCAGGCTTGGAAGCGCCTGCCCCAGACGGGGCTGCGGGGCGGGGCGGGGCGGGGCGGGGCGGCCGGGGCAGAGGGTGGAAGGCCGCAGCAAGGGCCACCGGAGCACGTCGGGGGCAGCGCGGTTGCCCCGCACGCCACGCTCGGTGCCGTGATGAGGGAAGCCGTCCTGACACCGAGAAGCACAGCGCAAGGCGCGAACGCCTCAGCTCCGTGAGGGAGCAGCCCGGAGGAGGCCCACTCGGCGGCAGCCTCCCCCAGGGCCAGAAAGCCTTCTGTCGGACGCTGGCGGAGGCTCACACAACCCCCGAGAGCTTTGCCCCCCCTCCCCCACCCCAGGGACCCGTGGGGGCCGCCAGCCCGTCCGGCGCGACGGCGCGGTTCGGGGAGCCAGAGTCGTTCCGCACAGGGGCGCGGAAGCCGAAGGAGCCCAAGGTGCCCTGAGTTCAGAGCGACACGGTGCTCCGGGTAAAGCCTTCTCCCCCCTGACCAGCCTGGGCGAAGCGGGAGGCGTGGATGAGGGAGGAAGCGGCCCGGCGGCGTCCTGAGCGGCGAGCGCCGGGGCTGAGGGGGCCCGCCTCTGCCGGCTCAGCGCCTGGCGCCTGGCGCCTGGCGCCGTCGTGCGCGGGGAGGCGGTCTGCTACCTCAGAGCGTGTGTGGACGCCTGAGGCAAGGTCCCTCGGCCTCCCTGTGAGAAAGAAGTCAGGGTGGGATGCCCACAGCGTCCCCGCACACATGGCCCCACGGAGAAGGACGCCTTCTCCAGCCTGAGCCTGTGCAACGCGAGCGAGCGAGAACCAGAGCCTTACCTCCAAGAATCAAGCTTGAAGCCCAGCTGCCTTTTCGCGTGCAGGCCTCTCTCGCAAAGAGAGAAAGAGAGTGGCGCCCGTGGGCTGGTGCGGGAGCCGCGCGAAGATGCCCGGCCGTCGGGTCGGAGGACATCCGAGAAGCTGCCCCTTCCCTCGGCCTCACAGAAGCCCGCCCGAAGGCACCGAGACCGGCTCCTGCTGCTACCGTGACCGCGGGACCCACAGCGGCACACACGCCCCGGGACCGATGGCTCGGCAGTGCTTCGGCCAGCAGCCCCGCTTCTCTCGGGCCGGACCGTCGTCGCTGTGGGTCGGCGCCCCGGGAGCAAGCGTGAGGAAAGCACCGTGCTGCCTCCCCGTCCGGCGCAGAGCACAGGACGGCGACGCCCTCCTTGGGGCGTACATCCCTGGAGGCGCCCTGAGCCTGGAGGCCTTCCCGAACCCGAACCCCGGTGGGGGCGGGGAGGGCAGCTGGGAGGGGAGGGAGCGCTGAACAAGTGCCTCGGCAGAAGTGCGGCACGGGCCACTTGCCCCGGACACCGCACTCCGTGCCGGGGAGAGAGAAGCAAGCGGTCGGGACGCCCAGAAGCACAGAGCAAGGCACCTGCTCCTCTGCTCCACGAGCGAGCCGCACGGACGAGGCCCGGTCAGCTCGTTCCCCCTCATGCCAGAAGGCCTCCTGTCAGACGCTGGCGAACGTACACACCCCTCGCCCCGCCCCGCCGGCCCGGGGGCTCTGGCCTCCACCCAGGGGACAGGCGGGTGCCGCCAGCCCCTCCGGTGCGACGGCGTGTTTCGGGGAGACAGAGTCCTTGCACCCAGGGGCTCGCAAGCCGATCGAGCCAGCGGGCCCTGAACTCAAAGCAGCACCGTTCTCTGGGCAAAGCGTTCTCCGAGCAGCAGCGTCCGCGAACAGAGACGCGTGGACGAGAGCGGAGGCGGCCCGCTTCCTGACCGGGCAGCGCCCGGGCTGAGGGTCCGGCCGCTGCCTGCTCAGCACCCGGCGTCGTACATGGGGAGGCAGGGGGCTAACTCCGAGTGCGTGCGAACCGAACGCCCCAGTTCAGTCAAGTCCCTCGGCCTCTCTGTGAGGAGGAAGTCGGCGGGGGAGGCCCGCCCCGTCCCCGCAAACGTCGCTCCACGCAAGGGCATGCCTTCTCAAAGCTGAGCCCGGGGAACGTTCGCGAGGGAGACCCAGAGCCTTACCTCCAGGGAACAAACCAGAAGCCGAGCTGCCTTTCGCGGGCAGGCCGCTCTCTCGCGACGAGAGGCGGGCTCGCGCCGGCCGGTTCGTGCGGCCGCCCGAGGGAGGTGCCCGGCCTTCGGGTCGGAGGACGTCCTAGAAGGCGCCCCTTCCCTGGGCCTCACAGAAGCCCCGCACGAGGGCGTCGAAACCGGCTCCTGCTGCGACTGGGACCGCAGGACCCACGGAGGCGCCCACTCCAGTCTCAGAGCGCGGGAGTCCTGCTGACAGCAGCCCCTCTTCTGCCAGCCTGACACTGGCCCCCGGTCGGCTCCCCTGGAGGGAGCGCTAGCGAAGCACCGCGCGCGGCCTCCCCGTCACGCAGAGAGGGCAGGACGGCGGCACCCGCCTTGGGGCAGCCAGGCTTGGAAGCGCCTGCCCCAGACGGGGCTGCGGGGCGGGGCGGGGCGGGGCGGGGCGGCCGGGGCAGAGGGTGGAAGGCCGCAGCAAGGGCCACCGGAGCACGTCGGGGGCAGCGCGGTTGCCCCGCACGCCACGCTCGGTGCCGTGATGAGGGAAGCCGTCCTGACACCGAGAAGCACAGCGCAAGGCGCGAACGCCTCAGCTCCGTGAGGGAGCAGCCCGGAGGAGGCCCACTCGGCGGCAGCCTCCCCCAGGGCCAGAAAGCCTTCTGTCGGACGCTGGCGGAGGCTCACACAACCCCCGAGAGCTTTGCCCCCCCTCCCCCACCCCAGGGACCCGTGGGGGCCGCCAGCCCGTCCGGCGCGACGGCGCGGTTCGGGGAGCCAGAGTCGTTCCGCACAGGGGCGCGGAAGCCGAAGGAGCCCAAGGTGCCCTGAGTTCAGAGCGACACGGTGCTCCGGGTAAAGCCTTCTCCCCCCTGACCAGCCTGGGCGAAGCGGGAGGCGTGGATGAGGGAGGAAGCGGCCCGGCGGCGTCCTGAGCGGCGAGCGCCGGGGCTGAGGGGGCCCGCCTCTGCCGGCTCAGCGCCTGGCGCCTGGCGCCTGGCGCCGTCGTGCGCGGGGAGGCGGTCTGCTACCTCAGAGCGTGTGTGGACGCCTGAGGCAAGGTCCCTCGGCCTCCCTGTGAGAAAGAAGGCAGGGTGGGATGCCCACAGCGTCCCCGCACACATGGCCCCACGGAGAAGGACGCCTTCTCCAGCCTGAGCCTGTGCAACGCGAGCGAGCGAGAACCAGAGCCTTACCTCCAAGAATCAAGCTTGAAGCCCAGCTGCCTTTTCGCGTGCAGGCCTCTCTCGCAAAGAGAGAAAGAGAGTGGCGCCCGTGGGCTGGTGCGGGAGCCGCGCGAAGATGCCCGGCCGTCGGGTCGGAGGACATCCGAGAAGCTGCCCCTTCCCTCGGCCTCACAGAAGCCCGCCCGAAGGCACCGAGACCGGCTCCTGCTGCTACCGTGACCGCGGGACCCACAGCGGCACACACGCCCCGGGACCGATGGCTCGGCAGTGCTTCGGCCAGCAGCCCCGCTTCTCTCGGGCCGGACCGTCGTCGCTGTGGGTCGGCGCCCCGGGAGCAAGCGTGAGGAAAGCACCGTGCTGCCTCCCCGTCCGGCGCAGAGCACAGGACGGCGACGCCCTCCTTGGGGCGTACATCCCTGGAGGCGCCCTGAGCCTGGAGGCCTTCCCGAACCCGAACCCCGGTGGGGGCGGGGAGGGCAGCTGGGAGGGGAGGGAGCGCTGAACAAGTGCCTCGGCAGAAGTGCGGCACGGGCCACTTGCCCCGGACACCGCACTCCGTGCCGGGGAGAGAGAAGCAAGCGGTCGGGACGCCCAGAAGCACAGAGCAAGGCACCTGCTCCTCTGCTCCACGAGCGAGCCGCACGGACGAGGCCCGGTCAGCTCGTTCCCCCTCATGCCAGAAGGCCTCCTGTCAGACGCTGGCGAACGTACACACCCCTCGCCCCGCCCCGCCGGCCCGGGGGCTCTGGCCTCCACCCAGGGGACAGGCGGGTGCCGCCAGCCCCTCCGGTGCGACGGCGTGTTTCGGGGAGACAGAGTCCTTGCACCCAGGGGCTCGCAAGCCGATCGAGCCAGCGGGCCCTGAACTCAAAGCAGCACCGTTCTCTGGGCAAAGCGTTCTCCGAGCAGCAGCGTCCGCGAACAGAGACGCGTGGACGAGAGCGGAGGCGGCCCGCTTCCTGACCGGGCAGCGCCCGGGCTGAGGGTCCGGCCGCTGCCTGCTCAGCACCCGGCGTCGTACATGGGGAGGCAGGGGGCTAACTCCGAGTGCGTGCGAACCGAACGCCCCAGTTCAGTCAAGTCCCTCGGCCTCTCTGTGAGGAGGAAGTCGGCGGGGGAGGCCCGCCCCGTCCCCGCAAACGTCGCTCCACGCAAGGGCATGCCTTCTCAAAGCTGAGCCCGGGGAACGTTCGCGAGGGAGACCCAGAGCCTTACCTCCAGGGAACAAACCAGAAGCCGAGCTGCCTTTCGCGGGCAGGCCGCTCTCTCGCGACGAGAGGCGGGCTCGCGCCGGCCGGTTCGTGCGGCCGCCCGAGGGAGGTGCCCGGCCTTCGGGTCGGAGGACGTCCTAGAAGGCGCCCCTTCCCTGGGCCTCACAGAAGCCCCGCACGAGGGCGTCGAAACCGGCTCCTGCTGCGACTGGGACCGCAGGACCCACGGAGGCGCCCACTCCAGTCTCAGAGCGCGGGCGTCCTGCTGACAGCAGCCCCTCTTCTGCCAGCCTGACACTGGCCCCCGGTCGGCTCCCCTGGAGGGAGCGCTAGCGAAGCACCGCGCGCGGCCTGCCCGTCACGCAGAGAGGGCAGGACGGCGGCACCCGCCTTGGGGCAGCCAGGCTTGGAAGCGCCTGCCCCAGACGGGGCTGCGGGGCGGGGCGGGGCGGGGCGGGGCGGCCGGGGCAGAGGGTGGAAGGCCGCAGCAAGGGCCACCGGAGCACGTCGGGGGCAGCGCGGTTGCCCCGCACGCCACGCTCGGTGCCGTGATGAGGGAAGCCGTCCTGACACCGAGAAGCACAGCGCAAGGCGCGAACGCCTCAGCTCCGTGAGGGAGCAGCCCGGAGGAGGCCCACTCGGCGGCAGCCTCCCCCAGGGCCAGAAAGCCTTCTGTCGGACGCTGGCGGAGGCTCACACAACCCCCGAGAGCTTTGCCCCCCCTCCCCCACCCCAGGGACCCGTGGGGGCCGCCAGCCCGTCCGGCGCGACGGCGCGGTTCGGGGAGCCAGAGTCGTTCCGCACAGGGGCGCGGAAGCCGAAGGAGCCCAAGGTGCCCTGAGTTCAGAGCGACACGGTGCTCCGGGTAAAGCCTTCTCCCCCCTGACCAGCCTGGGCGAAGCGGGAGGCGTGGATGAGGGAGGAAGCGGCCCGGCGGCGTCCTGAGCGGCGAGCGCCGGGGCTGAGGGGGCCCGCCTCTGCCGGCTCAGCGCCTGGCGCCTGGCGCCTGGCGCCGTCGTGCGCGGGGAGGCGGTCTGCTACCTCAGAGCGTGTGTGGACGCCTGAGGCAAGGTCCCTCGGCCTCCCTGTGAGAAAGAAGTCAGGGTGGGATGCCCACAGCGTCCCCGCACACATGGCCCCACGGAGAAGGACGCCTTCTCCAGCCTGAGCCTGTGCAACGCGAGCGAGCGAGAACCAGAGCCTTACCTCCAAGAATCAAGCTTGAAGCCCAGCTGCCTTTTCGCGTGCAGGCCTCTCTCGCAAAGAGAGAAAGAGAGTGGCGCCCGTGGGCTGGTGCGGGAGCCGCGCGAAGATGCCCGGCCGTCGGGTCGGAGGACATCCGAGAAGCTGCCCCTTCCCTCGGCCTCACAGAAGCCCGCCCGAAGGCACCGAGACCGGCTCCTGCTGCTACCGTGACCGCGGGACCCACAGCGGCACACACGCCCCGGGACCGATGGCTCGGCAGTGCTTCGGCCAGCAGCCCCGCTTCTCTCGGGCCGGACCGTCGTCGCTGTGGGTCGGCGCCCCGGGAGCAAGCGTGAGGAAAGCACCGTGCTGCCTCCCCGTCCGGCGCAGAGCACAGGACGGCGACGCCCTCCTTGGGGCGTACATCCCTGGAGGCGCCCTGAGCCTGGAGGCCTTCCCGAACCCGAACCCCGGTGGGGGCGGGGAGGGCAGCTGGGAGGGGAGGGAGCGCTGAACAAGTGCCTCGGCAGAAGTGCGGCACGGGCCACTTGCCCCGGACACCGCACTCCGTGCCGGGGAGAGAGAAGCAAGCGGTCGGGACGCCCAGAAGCACAGAGCAAGGCACCTGCTCCTCTGCTCCACGAGCGAGCCGCACGGACGAGGCCCGGTCAGCTCGTTCCCCCTCATGCCAGAAGGCCTCCTGTCAGACGCTGGCGAACGTACACACCCCTCGCCCCGCCCCGCCGGCCCGGGGGCTCTGGCCTCCACCCAGGGGACAGGCGGGTGCCGCCAGCCCCTCCGGTGCGACGGCGTGTTTCGGGGAGACAGAGTCCTTGCACCCAGGGGCTCGCAAGCCGATCGAGCCAGCGGGCCCTGAACTCAAAGCAGCACCGTTCTCTGGGCAAAGCGTTCTCCGAGCAGCAGCGTCCGCGAACAGAGACGCGTGGACGAGAGCGGAGGCGGCCCGCTTCCTGACCGGGCAGCGCCCGGGCTGAGGGTCCGGCCGCTGCCTGCTCAGCACCCGGCGTCGTACATGGGGAGGCAGGGGGCTAACTCCGAGTGCGTGCGAACCGAACGCCCCAGTTCAGTCAAGTCCCTCGGCCTCTCTGTGAGGAGGAAGTCGGCGGGGGAGGCCCGCCCCGTCCCCGCAAACGTCGCTCCACGCAAGGGCATGCCTTCTCAAAGCTGAGCCCGGGGAACGTTCGCGAGGGAGACCCAGAGCCTTACCTCCAGGGAACAAACCAGAAGCCGAGCTGCCTTTCGCGGGCAGGCCGCTCTCTCGCGACGAGAGGCGGGCTCGCGCCGGCCGGTTCGTGCGGCCGCCCGAGGGAGGTGCCCGGCCTTCGGGTCGGAGGACGTCCTAGAAGGCGCCCCTTCCCTGGGCCTCACAGAAGCCCCGCACGAGGGCGTCGAAACCGGCTCCTGCTGCGACTGGGACCGCAGGACCCACGGAGGCGCCCACTCCAGTCTCAGAGCGCGGGAGTCCTGCTGACAGCAGCCCCTCTTCTGCCAGCCTGACACTGGCCCCCGGTCGGCTCCCCTGGAGGGAGCGCTAGCGAAGCACCGCGCGCGGCCTCCCCGTCACGCAGAGAGGGCAGGACGGCGGCACCCGCCTTGGGGCAGCCAGGCTTGGAAGCGCCTGCCCCAGACGGGGCTGCGGGGCGGGGCGGGGCGGGGCGGGGCGGCCGGGGCAGAGGGTGGAAGGCCGCAGCAAGGGCCACCGGAGCACGTCGGGGGCAGCGCGGTTGCCCCGCACGCCACGCTCGGTGCCGTGATGAGGGAAGCCGTCCTGACACCGAGAAGCACAGCGCAAGGCGCGAACGCCTCAGCTCCGTGAGGGAGCAGCCCGGAGGAGGCCCACTCGGCGGCAGCCTCCCCCAGGGCCAGAAAGCCTTCTGTCGGACGCTGGCGGAGGCTCACACAACCCCCGAGAGCTTTGCCCCCCCTCCCCCACCCCAGGGACCCGTGGGGGCCGCCAGCCCGTCCGGCGCGACGGCGCGGTTCGGGGAGCCAGAGTCGTTCCGCACAGGGGCGCGGAAGCCGAAGGAGCCCAAGGTGCCCTGAGTTCAGAGCGACACGGTGCTCCGGGTAAAGCCTTCTCCCCCCTGACCAGCCTGGGCGAAGCGGGAGGCGTGGATGAGGGAGGAAGCGGCCCGGCGGCGTCCTGAGCGGCGAGCGCCGGGGCTGAGGGGGCCCGCCTCTGCCGGCTCAGCGCCTGGCGCCTGGCGCCTGGCGCCGTCGTGCGCGGGGAGGCGGTCTGCTACCTCAGAGCGTGTGTGGACGCCTGAGGCAAGGTCCCTCGGCCTCCCTGTGAGAAAGAAGTCAGGGTGGGATGCCCACAGCGTCCCCGCACACATGGCCCCACGGAGAAGGACGCCTTCTCCAGCCTGAGCCTGTGCAACGCGAGCGAGCGAGAACCAGAGCCTTACCTCCAAGAATCAAGCTTGAAGCCCAGCTGCCTTTTCGCGTGCAGGCCTCTCTCGCAAAGAGAGAAAGAGAGTGGCGCCCGTGGGCTGGTGCGGGAGCCGCGCGAAGATGCCCGGCCGTCGGGTCGGAGGACATCCGAGAAGCTGCCCCTTCCCTCGGCCTCACAGAAGCCCGCCCGAAGGCACCGAGACCGGCTCCTGCTGCTACCGTGACCGCGGGACCCACAGCGGCACACACGCCCCGGGACCGATGGCTCGGCAGTGCTTCGGCCAGCAGCCCCGCTTCTCTCGGGCCGGACCGTCGTCGCTGTGGGTCGGCGCCCCGGGAGCAAGCGTGAGGAAAGCACCGTGCTGCCTCCCCGTCCGGCGCAGAGCACAGGACGGCGACGCCCTCCTTGGGGCGTACATCCCTGGAGGCGCCCTGAGCCTGGAGGCCTTCCCGAACCCGAACCCCGGTGGGGGCGGGGAGGGCAGCTGGGAGGGGAGGGAGCGCTGAACAAGTGCCTCGGCAGAAGTGCGGCACGGGCCACTTGCCCCGGACACCGCACTCCGTGCCGGGGAGAGAGAAGCAAGCGGTCGGGACGCCCAGAAGCACAGAGCAAGGCACCTGCTCCTCTGCTCCACGAGCGAGCCGCACGGACGAGGCCCGGTCAGCTCGTTCCCCCTCATGCCAGAAGGCCTCCTGTCAGACGCTGGCGAACGTACACACCCCTCGCCCCGCCCCGCCGGCCCGGGGGCTCTGGCCTCCACCCAGGGGACAGGCGGGTGCCGCCAGCCCCTCCGGTGCGACGGCGTGTTTCGGGGAGACAGAGTCCTTGCACCCAGGGGCTCGCAAGCCGATCGAGCCAGCGGGCCCTGAACTCAAAGCAGCACCGTTCTCTGGGCAAAGCGTTCTCCGAGCAGCAGCGTCCGCGAACAGAGACGCGTGGACGAGAGCGGAGGCGGCCCGCTTCCTGACCGGGCAGCGCCCGGGCTGAGGGTCCGGCCGCTGCCTGCTCAGCACCCGGCGTCGTACATGGGGAGGCAGGGGGCTAACTCCGAGTGCGTGCGAACCGAACGCCCCAGTTCAGTCAAGTCCCTCGGCCTCTCTGTGAGGAGGAAGTCGGCGGGGGAGGCCCGCCCCGTCCCCGCAAACGTCGCTCCACGCAAGGGCATGCCTTCTCAAAGCTGAGCCCGGGGAACGTTCGCGAGGGAGACCCAGAGCCTTACCTCCAGGGAACAAACCAGAAGCCGAGCTGCCTTTCGCGGGCAGGCCGCTCTCTCGCGACGAGAGGCGGGCTCGCGCCGGCCGGTTCGTGCGGCCGCCCGAGGGAGGTGCCCGGCCTTCGGGTCGGAGGACGTCCTAGAAGGCGCCCCTTCCCTGGGCCTCACAGAAGCCCCGCACGAGGGCGTCGAAACCGGCTCCTGCTGCGACTGGGACCGCAGGACCCACGGAGGCGCCCACTCCAGTCTCAGAGCGCGGGAGTCCTGCTGACAGCAGCCCCTCTTCTGCCAGCCTGACACTGGCCCCCGGTCGGCTCCCCTGGAGGGAGCGCTAGCGAAGCACCGCGCGCGGCCTCCCCGTCACGCAGAGAGGGCAGGACGGCGGCACCCGCCTTGGGGCAGCCAGGCTTGGAAGCGCCTGCCCCAGACGGGGCTGCGGGGCGGGGCGGGGCGGGGCGGGGCGGCCGGGGCAGAGGGTGGAAGGCCGCAGCAAGGGCCACCGGAGCACGTCGGGGGCAGCGCGGTTGCCCCGCACGCCACGCTCGGTGCCGTGATGAGGGAAGCCGTCCTGACACCGAGAAGCACAGCGCAAGGCGCGAACGCCTCAGCTCCGTGAGGGAGCAGCCCGGAGGAGGCCCACTCGGCGGCAGCCTCCCCCAGGGCCAGAAAGCCTTCTGGCGGACGCTGGCGGAGGCTCACACAACCCCCGAGAGCTTTGCCCCCCCTCCCCCACCCCAGGGACCCGTGGGGGCCGCCAGCCCGTCCGGCGCGACGGCGCGGTTCGGGGAGCCAGAGTCGTTCCGCACAGGGGCGCGGAAGCCGAAGGAGCCCAAGGTGCCCTGAGTTCAGAGCGACACGGTGCTCCGGGTAAAGCCTTCTCCCCCCTGACCAGCCTGGGCGAAGCGGGAGGCGTGGATGAGGGAGGAAGCGGCCCGGCGGCGTCCTGAGCGGCGAGCGCCGGGGCTGAGGGGGCCCGCCTCTGCCGGCTCAGCGCCTGGCGCCTGGCGCCTGGCGCCGTCGTGCGCGGGGAGGCGGTCTGCTACCTCAGAGCGTGTGTGGACGCCTGAGGCAAGGTCCCTCGGCCTCCCTGTGAGAAAGAAGTCAGGGTGGGATGCCCACAGCGTCCCCGCACACATGGCCCCACGGAGAAGGACGCCTTCTCCAGCCTGAGCCTGTGCAACGCGAGCGAGCGAGAACCAGAGCCTTACCTCCAAGAATCAAGCTTGAAGCCCAGCTGCCTTTTCGCGTGCAGGCCTCTCTCGCAAAGAGAGAAAGAGAGTGGCGCCCGTGGGCTGGTGCGGGAGCCGCGCGAAGATGCCCGGCCGTCGGGTCGGAGGACATCCGAGAAGCTGCCCCTTCCCTCGGCCTCACAGAAGCCCGCCCGAAGGCACCGAGACCGGCTCCTGCTGCTACCGTGACCGCGGGACCCACAGCGGCACACACGCCCCGGGACCGATGGCTCGGCAGTGCTTCGGCCAGCAGCCCCGCTTCTCTCGGGCCGGACCGTCGTCGCTGTGGGTCGGCGCCCCGGGAGCAAGCGTGAGGAAAGCACCGTGCTGCCTCCCCGTCCGGCGCAGAGCACAGGACGGCGACGCCCTCCTTGGGGCGTACATCCCTGGAGGCGCCCTGAGCCTGGAGGCCTTCCCGAACCCGAACCCCGGTGGGGGCGGGGAGGGCAGCTGGGAGGGGAGGGAGCGCTGAACAAGTGCCTCGGCAGAAGTGCGGCACGGGCCACTTGCCCCGGACACCGCACTCCGTGCCGGGGAGAGAGAAGCAAGCGGTCGGGACGCCCAGAAGCACAGAGCAAGGCACCTGCTCCTCTGCTCCACGAGCGAGCCGCACGGACGAGGCCCGGTCAGCTCGTTCCCCCTCATGCCAGAAGGCCTCCTGTCAGACGCTGGCGAACGTACACACCCCTCGCCCCGCCCCGCCGGCCCGGGGGCTCTGGCCTCCACCCAGGGGACAGGCGGGTGCCGCCAGCCCCTCCGGTGCGACGGCGTGTTTCGGGGAGACAGAGTCCTTGCACCCAGGGGCTCGCAAGCCGATCGAGCCAGCGGGCCCTGAACTCAAAGCAGCACCGTTCTCTGGGCAAAGCGTTCTCCGAGCAGCAGCGTCCGCGAACAGAGACGCGTGGACGAGAGCGGAGGCGGCCCGCTTCCTGACCGGGCAGCGCCCGGGCTGAGGGTCCGGCCGCTGCCTGCTCAGCACCCGGCGTCGTACATGGGGAGGCAGGGGGCTAACTCCGAGTGCGTGCGAACCGAACGCCCCAGTTCAGTCAAGTCCCTCGGCCTCTCTGTGAGGAGGAAGTCGGCGGGGGAGGCCCGCCCCGTCCCCGCAAACGTCGCTCCACGCAAGGGCATGCCTTCTCAAAGCTGAGCCCGGGGAACGTTCGCGAGGGAGACCCAGAGCCTTACCTCCAGGGAACAAACCAGAAGCCGAGCTGCCTTTCGCGGGCAGGCCGCTCTCTCGCGACGAGAGGCGGGCTCGCGCCGGCCGGTTCGTGCGGCCGCCCGAGGGAGGTGCCCGGCCTTCGGGTCGGAGGACGTCCTAGAAGGCGCCCCTTCCCTGGGCCTCACAGAAGCCCCGCACGAGGGCGTCGAAACCGGCTCCTGCTGCGACTGGGACCGCAGGACCCACGGAGGCGCCCACTCCAGTCTCAGAGCGCGGGAGTCCTGCTGACAGCAGCCCCTCTTCTGCCAGCCTGACACTGGCCCCCGGTCGGCTCCCCTGGAGGGAGCGCTAGCGAAGCACCGCGCGCGGCCTCCCCGTCACGCAGAGAGGGCAGGACGGCGGCACCCGCCTTGGGGCAGCCAGGCTTGGAAGCGCCTGCCCCAGACGGGGCTGCGGGGCGGGGCGGGGCGGGGCGGGGCGGCCGGGGCAGAGGGTGGAAGGCCGCAGCAAGGGCCACCGGAGCACGTCGGGGGCAGCGCGGTTGCCCCGCACGCCACGCTCGGTGCCGTGATGAGGGAAGCCGTCCTGACACCGAGAAGCACAGCGCAAGGCGCGAACGCCTCAGCTCCGTGAGGGAGCAGCCCGGAGGAGGCCCACTCGGCGGCAGCCTCCCCCAGGGCCAGAAAGCCTTCTGTCGGACGCTGGCGGAGGCTCACACAACCCCCGAGAGCTTTGCCCCCCCTCCCCCACCCCAGGGACCCGTGGGGGCCGCCAGCCCGTCCGGCGCGACGGCGCGGTTCGGGGAGCCAGAGTCGTTCCGCACAGGGGCGCGGAAGCCGAAGGAGCCCAAGGTGCCCTGAGTTCAGAGCGACACGGTGCTCCGGGTAAAGCCTTCTCCCCCCTGACCAGCCTGGGCGAAGCGGGAGGCGTGGATGAGGGAGGAAGCGGCCCGGCGGCGTCCTGAGCGGCGAGCGCCGGGGCTGAGGGGGCCCGCCTCTGCCGGCTCAGCGCCTGGCGCCTGGCGCCTGGCGCCGTCGTGCGCGGGGAGGCGGTCTGCTACCTCAGAGCGTGTGTGGACGCCTGAGGCAAGGTCCCTCGGCCTCCCTGTGAGAAAGAAGTCAGGGTGGGATGCCCACAGCGTCCCCGCACACATGGCCCCACGGAGAAGGACGCCTTCTCCAGCCTGAGCCTGTGCAACGCGAGCGAGCGAGAACCAGAGCCTTACCTCCAAGAATCAAGCTTGAAGCCCAGCTGCCTTTTCGCGTGCAGGCCTCTCTCGCAAAGAGAGAAAGAGAGTGGCGCCCGTGGGCTGGTGCGGGAGCCGCGCGAAGATGCCCGGCCGTCGGGTCGGAGGACATCCGAGAAGCTGCCCCTTCCCTCGGCCTCACAGAAGCCCGCCCGAAGGCACCGAGACCGGCTCCTGCTGCTACCGTGACCGCGGGACCCACAGCGGCACACACGCCCCGGGACCGATGGCTCGGCAGTGCTTCGGCCAGCAGCCCCGCTTCTCTCGGGCCGGACCGTCGTCGCTGTGGGTCGGCGCCCCGGGAGCAAGCGTGAGGAAAGCACCGTGCTGCCTCCCCGTCCGGCGCAGAGCACAGGACGGCGACGCCCTCCTTGGGGCGTACATCCCTGGAGGCGCCCTGAGCCTGGAGGCCTTCCCGAACCCGAACCCCGGTGGGGGCGGGGAGGGCAGCTGGGAGGGGAGGGAGCGCTGAACAAGTGCCTCGGCAGAAGTGCGGCACGGGCCACTTGCCCCGGACACCGCACTCCGTGCCGGGGAGAGAGAAGCAAGCGGTCGGGACGCCCAGAAGCACAGAGCAAGGCACCTGCTCCTCTGCTCCACGAGCGAGCCGCACGGACGAGGCCCGGTCAGCTCGTTCCCCCTCATGCCAGAAGGCCTCCTGTCAGACGCTGGCGAACGTACACACCCCTCGCCCCGCCCCGCCGGCCCGGGGGCTCTGGCCTCCACCCAGGGGACAGGCGGGTGCCGCCAGCCCCTCCGGTGCGACGGCGTGTTTCGGGGAGACAGAGTCCTTGCACCCAGGGGCTCGCAAGCCGATCGAGCCAGCGGGCCCTGAACTCAAAGCAGCACCGTTCTCTGGGCAAAGCGTTCTCCGAGCAGCAGCGTCCGCGAACAGAGACGCGTGGACGAGAGCGGAGGCGGCCCGCTTCCTGACCGGGCAGCGCCCGGGCTGAGGGTCCGGCCGCTGCCTGCTCAGCACCCGGCGTCGTACATGGGGAGGCAGGGGGCTAACTCCGAGTGCGTGCGAACCGAACGCCCCAGTTCAGTCAAGTCCCTCGGCCTCTCTGTGAGGAGGAAGTCGGCGGGGGAGGCCCGCCCCGTCCCCGCAAACGTCGCTCCACGCAAGGGCATGCCTTCTCAAAGCTGAGCCCGGGGAACGTTCGCGAGGGAGACCCAGAGCCTTACCTCCAGGGAACAAACCAGAAGCCGAGCTGCCTTTCGCGGGCAGGCCGCTCTCTCGCGACGAGAGGCGGGCTCGCGCCGGCCGGTTCGTGCGGCCGCCCGAGGGAGGTGCCCGGCCTTCGGGTCGGAGGACGTCCTAGAAGGCGCCCCTTCCCTGGGCCTCACAGAAGCCCCGCACGAGGGCGTCGAAACCGGCTCCTGCTGCGACTGGGACCGCAGGACCCACGGAGGCGCCCACTCCAGTCTCAGAGCGCGGGAGTCCTGCTGACAGCAGCCCCTCTTCTGCCAGCCTGACACTGGCCCCCAGTCGGCTCCCCTGGAGGGAGCGCTAGCGAAGCACCGCGCGCGGCCTCCCCGTCACGCAGAGAGGGCAGGACGGCGGCACCCGCCTTGGGGCAGCCAGGCTTGGAAGCGCCTGCCCCAGACGGGGCTGCGGGGCGGGGCGGGGCGGGGCGGGGCGGCCGGGGCAGAGGGTGGAAGGCCGCAGCAAGGGCCACCGGAGCACGTCGGGGGCAGCGCGGTTGCCCCGCACGCCACGCTCGGTGCCGTGATGAGGGAAGCCGTCCTGACACCGAGAAGCACAGCGCAAGGCGCGAACGCCTCAGCTCCGTGAGGGAGCAGCCCGGAGGAGGCCCACTCGGCGGCAGCCTCCCCCAGGGCCAGAAAGCCTTCTGGCGGACGCTGGCGGAGGCTCACACAACCCCCGAGAGCTTTGCCCCCCCTCCCCCACCCCAGGGACCCGTGGGGGCCGCCAGCCCGTCCGGCGCGACGGCGCGGTTCGGGGAGCCAGAGTCGTTCCGCACAGGGGCGCGGAAGCCGAAGGAGCCCAAGGTGCCCTGAGTTCAGAGCGACACGGTGCTCCGGGTAAAGCCTTCTCCCCCCTGACCAGCCTGGGCGAAGCGGGAGGCGTGGATGAGGGAGGAAGCGGCCCGGCGGCGTCCTGAGCGGCGAGCGCCGGGGCTGAGGGGGCCCGCCTCTGCCGGCTCAGCGCCTGGCGCCTGGCGCCTGGCGCCCTCGTGCGCGGGGAGGCGGTCTGCTACCTCAGAGCGTGTGTGGACGCCTGAGGCAAGGTCCCTCGGCCTCCCTGTGAGAAAGAAGTCAGGGTGGGATGCCCACAGCGTCCCCGCACACATGGCCCCACGGAGAAGGACGCCTTCTCCAGCCTGAGCCTGTGCAACGCGAGCGAGCGAGAACCAGAGCCTTACCTCCAAGAATCAAGCTTGAAGCCCAGCTGCCTTTTCGCGTGCAGGCCTCTCTCGCAAAGAGAGAAAGAGAGTGGCGCCCGTGGGCTGGTGCGGGAGCCGCGCGAAGATGCCCGGCCGTCGGGTCGGAGGACATCCGAGAAGCTGCCCCTTCCCTCGGCCTCACAGAAGCCCGCCCGAAGGCACCGAGACCGGCTCCTGCTGCTACCGTGACCGCGGGACCCACAGCGGCACACACGCCCCGGGACCGATGGCTCGGCAGTGCTTCGGCCAGCAGCCCCGCTTCTCTCGGGCCGGACCGTCGTCGCTGTGGGTCGGCGCCCCGGGAGCAAGCGTGAGGAAAGCACCGTGCTGCCTCCCCGTCCGGCGCAGAGCACAGGACGGCGACGCCCTCCTTGGGGCGTACATCCCTGGAGGCGCCCTGAGCCTGGAGGCCTTCCCGAACCCGAACCCCGGTGGGGGCGGGGAGGGCAGCTGGGAGGGGAGGGAGCGCTGAACAAGTGCCTCGGCAGAAGTGCGGCACGGGCCACTTGCCCCGGACACCGCACTCCGTGCCGGGGAGAGAGAAGCAAGCGGTCGGGACGCCCAGAAGCACAGAGCAAGGCACCTGCTCCTCTGCTCCACGAGCGAGCCGCACGGACGAGGCCCGGTCAGCTCGTTCCCCCTCATGCCAGAAGGCCTCCTGTCAGACGCTGGCGAACGTACACACCCCTCGCCCCGCCCCGCCGGCCCGGGGGCTCTGGCCTCCACCCAGGGGACAGGCGGGTGCCGCCAGCCCCTCCGGTGCGACGGCGTGTTTCGGGGAGACAGAGTCCTTGCACCCAGGGGCTCGCAAGCCGATCGAGCCAGCGGGCCCTGAACTCAAAGCAGCACCGTTCTCTGGGCAAAGCGTTCTCCGAGCAGCAGCGTCCGCGAACAGAGACGCGTGGACGAGAGCGGAGGCGGCCCGCTTCCTGACCGGGCAGCGCCCGGGCTGAGGGTCCGGCCGCTGCCTGCTCAGCACCCGGCGTCGTACATGGGGAGGCAGGGGGCTAACTCCGAGTGCGTGCGAACCGAACGCCCCAGTTCAGTCAAGTCCCTCGGCCTCTCTGTGAGGAGGAAGTCGGCGGGGGAGGCCCGCCCCGTCCCCGCAAACGTCGCTCCACGCAAGGGCATGCCTTCTCAAAGCTGAGCCCGGGGAACGTTCGCGAGGGAGACCCAGAGCCTTACCTCCAGGGAACAAACCAGAAGCCGAGCTGCCTTTCGCGGGCAGGCCGCTCTCTCGCGACGAGAGGCGGGCTCGCGCCGGCCGGTTCGTGCGGCCGCCCGAGGGAGGTGCCCGGCCTTCGGGTCGGAGGACGTCCTAGAAGGCGCCCCTTCCCTGGGCCTCACAGAAGCCCCGCACGAGGGCGTCGAAACCGGCTCCTGCTGCGACTGGGACCGCAGGACCCACGGAGGCGCCCACTCCAGTCTCAGAGCGCGGGAGTCCTGCTGACAGCAGCCCCTCTTCTGCCAGCCTGACACTGGCCCCCGGTCGGCTCCCCTGGAGGGAGCGCTAGCGAAGCACCGCGCGCGGCCTCCCCGTCACGCAGAGAGGGCAGGACGGCGGCACCCGCCTTGGGGCAGCCAGGCTTGGAAGCGCCTGCCCCAGACGGGGCTGCGGGGCGGGGCGGGGCGGGGCGGGGCGGCCGGGGCAGAGGGTGGAAGGCCGCAGCAAGGGCCACCGGAGCACGTCGGGGGCAGCGCGGTTGCCCCGCACGCCACGCTCGGTGCCGTGATGAGGGAAGCCGTCCTGACACCGAGAAGCACAGCGCAAGGCGCGAACGCCTCAGCTCCGTGAGGGAGCAGCCCGGAGGAGGCCCACTCGGCGGCAGCCTCCCCCAGGGCCAGAAAGCCTTCTGTCGGACGCTGGCGGAGGCTCACACAACCCCCGAGAGCTTTGCCCCCCCTCCCCCACCCCAGGGACCCGTGGGGGCCGCCAGCCCGTCCGGCGCGACGGCGCGGTTCGGGGAGCCAGAGTCGTTCCGCACAGGGGCGCGGAAGCCGAAGGAGCCCAAGGTGCCCTGAGTTCAGAGCGACACGGTGCTCCGGGTAAAGCCTTCTCCCCCCTGACCAGCCTGGGCGAAGCGGGAGGCGTGGATGAGGGAGGAAGCGGCCCGGCGGCGTCCTGAGCGGCGAGCGCCGGGGCTGAGGGGGCCCGCCTCTGCCGGCTCAGCGCCTGGCGCCTGGCGCCTGGCGCCGTCGTGCGCGGGGAGGCGGTCTGCTACCTCAGAGCGTGTGTGGACGCCTGAGGCAAGGTCCCTCGGCCTCCCTGTGAGAAAGAAGTCAGGGTGGGATGCCCACAGCGTCCCCGCACACATGGCCCCACGGAGAAGGACGCCTTCTCCAGCCTGAGCCTGTGCAACGCGAGCGAGCGAGAACCAGAGCCTTACCTCCAAGAATCAAGCTTGAAGCCCAGCTGCCTTTTCGCGTGCAGGCCTCTCTCGCAAAGAGAGAAAGAGAGTGGCGCCCGTGGGCTGGTGCGGGAGCCGCGCGAAGATGCCCGGCCGTCGGGTCGGAGGACATCCGAGAAGCTGCCCCTTCCCTCGGCCTCACAGAAGCCCGCCCGAAGGCACCGAGACCGGCTCCTGCTGCTACCGTGACCGCGGGACCCACAGCGGCACACACGCCCCGGGACCGATGGCTCGGCAGTGCTTCGGCCAGCAGCCCCGCTTCTCTCGGGCCGGACCGTCGTCGCTGTGGGTCGGCGCCCCGGGAGCAAGCGTGAGGAAAGCACCGTGCTGCCTCCCCGTCCGGCGCAGAGCACAGGACGGCGACGCCCTCCTTGGGGCGTACATCCCTGGAGGCGCCCTGAGCCTGGAGGCCTTCCCGAACCCGAACCCCGGTGGGGGCGGGGAGGGCAGCTGGGAGGGGAGGGAGCGCTGAACAAGTGCCTCGGCAGAAGTGCGGCACGGGCCACTTGCCCCGGACACCGCACTCCGTGCCGGGGAGAGAGAAGCAAGCGGTCGGGACGCCCAGAAGCACAGAGCAAGGCACCTGCTCCTCTGCTCCACGAGCGAGCCGCACGGACGAGGCCCGGTCAGCTCGTTCCCCCTCATGCCAGAAGGCCTCCTGTCAGACGCTGGCGAACGTACACACCCCTCGCCCCGCCCCGCCGGCCCGGGGGCTCTGGCCTCCACCCAGGGGACAGGCGGGTGCCGCCAGCCCCTCCGGTGCGACGGCGTGTTTCGGGGAGACAGAGTCCTTGCACCCAGGGGCTCGCAAGCCGATCGAGCCAGCGGGCCCTGAACTCAAAGCAGCACCGTTCTCTGGGCAAAGCGTTCTCCGAGCAGCAGCGTCCGCGAACAGAGACGCGTGGACGAGAGCGGAGGCGGCCCGCTTCCTGACCGGGCAGCGCCCGGGCTGAGGGTCCGGCCGCTGCCTGCTCAGCACCCGGCGTCGTACATGGGGAGGCAGGGGGCTAACTCCGAGTGCGTGCGAACCGAACGCCCCAGTTCAGTCAAGTCCCTCGGCCTCTCTGTGAGGAGGAAGTCGGCGGGGGAGGCCCGCCCCGTCCCCGCAAACGTCGCTCCACGCAAGGGCATGCCTTCTCAAAGCTGAGCCCGGGGAACGTTCGCGAGGGAGACCCAGAGCCTTACCTCCAGGGAACAAACCAGAAGCCGAGCTGCCTTTCGCGGGCAGGCCGCTCTCTCGCGACGAGAGGCGGGCTCGCGCCGGCCGGTTCGTGCGGCCGCCCGAGGGAGGTGCCCGGCCTTCGGGTCGGAGGACGTCCTAGAAGGCGCCCCTTCCCTGGGCCTCACAGAAGCCCCGCACGAGGGCGTCGAAACCGGCTCCTGCTGCGACTGGGACCGCAGGACCCACGGAGGCGCCCACTCCAGTCTCAGAGCGCGGGAGTCCTGCTGACAGCAGCCCCTCTTCTGCCAGCCTGACACTGGCCCCCGGTCGGCTCCCCTGGAGGGAGCGCTAGCGAAGCACCGCGCGCGGCCTCCCCGTCACGCAGAGAGGGCAGGACGGCGGCACCCGCCTTGGGGCAGCCAGGCTTGGAAGCGCCTGCCCCAGACGGGGCTGCGGGGCGGGGCGGGGCGGGGCGGGGCGGCCGGGGCAGAGGGTGGAAGGCCGCAGCAAGGGCCACCGGAGCACGTCGGGGGCAGCGCGGTTGCCCCGCACGCCACGCTCGGTGCCGTGATGAGGGAAGCCGTCCTGACACCGAGAAGCACAGCGCAAGGCGCGAACGCCTCAGCTCCGTGAGGGAGCAGCCCGGAGGAGGCCCACTCGGCGGCAGCCTCCCCCAGGGCCAGAAAGCCTTCTGTCGGACGCTGGCGGAGGCTCACACAACCCCCGAGAGCTTTGCCCCCCCTCCCCCACCCCAGGGACCCGTGGGGGCCGCCAGCCCGTCCGGCGCGACGGCGCGGTTCGGGGAGCCAGAGTCGTTCCGCACAGGGGCGCGGAAGCCGAAGGAGCCCAAGGTGCCCTGAGTTCAGAGCGACACGGT
This sequence comes from Martes martes, assembly GCF_963455335.1. NCBI lineage: Eukaryota > Metazoa > Chordata > Mammalia > Carnivora > Mustelidae > Martes > Martes martes. The sequence continues at coordinate 58,772 of NW_027666280.1, forward strand.
GCTCCGGGTAAAGCCTTCTCCCCCCTGACCAGCCTGGGCGAAGCGGGAGGCGTGGATGAGGGAGGAAGCGGCCCGGCGGCGTCCTGAGCGGCGAGCGCCGGGGCTGAGGGGGCCCGCCTCTGCCGGCTCAGCGCCTGGCGCCTGGCGCCTGGCGCCCTCGTGCGCGGGGAGGCGGTCTGCTACCTCAGAGCGTGTGTGGACGCCTGAGGCAAGGTCCCTCGGCCTCCCTGTGAGAAAGAAGTCAGGGTGGGATGCCCACAGCGTCCCCGCACACATGGCCCCACGGAGAAGGACGCCTTCTCCAGCCTGAGCCTGTGCAACGCGAGCGAGCGAGAACCAGAGCCTTACCTCCAAGAATCAAGCTTGAAGCCCAGCTGCCTTTTCGCGTGCAGGCCTCTCTCGCAAAGAGAGAAAGAGAGTGGCGCCCGTGGGCTGGTGCGGGAGCCGCGCGAAGATGCCCGGCCGTCGGGTCGGAGGACATCCGAGAAGCTGCCCCTTCCCTCGGCCTCACAGAAGCCCGCCCGAAGGCACTGAGACCGGCTCCTGCTGCTACCGTGACCGCGGGACCCACAGCGGCACACACGCCCCGGGACCGATGGCTCGGCAGTGCTTCGGCCAGCAGCCCCGCTTCTCTCGGGCCGGACCGTCGTCGCTGTGGGTCGGCGCCCCGGGAGCAAGCGTGAGGAAAGCACCGTGCTGCCTCCCCGTCCGGCGCAGAGCACAGGACGGCGACGCCCTCCTTGGGGCGTACATCCCTGGAGGCGCCCTGAGCCTGGAGGCCTTCCCGAACCCGAACCCCGGTGGGGGCGGGGAGGGCAGCTGGGAGGGGAGGGAGCGCTGAACAAGTGCCTCGGCAGAAGTGCGGCACGGGCCACTTGCCCCGGACACCGCACTCCGTGCCGGGGAGAGAGAAGCAAGCGGTCGGGACGCCCAGAAGCACAGAGCAAGGCACCTGCTCCTCTGCTCCACGAGCGAGCCGCACGGACGAGGCCCGGTCAGCTCGTTCCCCCTCATGCCAGAAGGCCTCCTGTCAGACGCTGGCGAACGTACACACCCCTCGCCCCGCCCCGCCGGCCCGGGGGCTCTGGCCTCCACCCAGGGGACAGGCGGGTGCCGCCAGCCCCTCCGGTGCGACGGCGTGTTTCGGGGAGACAGAGTCCTTGCACCCAGGGGCTCGCAAGCCGATCGAGCCAGCGGGCCCTGAACTCAAAGCAGCACCGTTCTCTGGGCAAAGCGTTCTCCGAGCAGCAGCGTCCGCGAACAGAGACGCGTGGACGAGAGCGGAGGCGGCCCGCTTCCTGACCGGGCAGCGCCCGGGCTGAGGGTCCGGCCGCTGCCTGCTCAGCACCCGGCGTCGTACATGGGGAGGCAGGGGGCTAACTCCGAGTGCGTGCGAACCGAACGCCCCAGTTCAGTCAAGTCCCTCGGCCTCTCTGTGAGGAGGAAGTCGGCGGGGGAGGCCCGCCCCGTCCCCGCAAACGTCGCTCCACGCAAGGGCATGCCTTCTCAAAGCTGAGCCCGGGGAACGTTCGCGAGGGAGACCCAGAGCCTTACCTCCAGGGAACAAACCAGAAGCCGAGCTGCCTTTCGCGGGCAGGCCGCTCTCTCGCGACGAGAGGCGGGCTCGCGCCGGCCGGTTCGTGCGGCCGCCCGAGGGAGGTGCCCGGCCTTCGGGTCGGAGGACGTCCTAGAAGGCGCCCCTTCCCTGGGCCTCACAGAAGCCCCGCACGAGGGCGTCGAAACCGGCTCCTGCTGCGACTGGGACCGCAGGACCCACGGAGGCGCCCACTCCAGTCTCAGAGCGCGGGAGTCCTGCTGACAGCAGCCCCTCTTCTGCCAGCCTGACACTGGCCCCCGGTCGGCTCCCCTGGAGGGAGCGCTAGCGAAGCACCGCGCGCGGCCTCCCCGTCACGCAGAGAGGGCAGGACGGCGGCACCCGCCTTGGGGCAGCCAGGCTTGGAAGCGCCTGCCCCAGACGGGGCTGCGGGGCGGGGCGGGGCGGGGCGGGGCGGCCGGGGCAGAGGGTGGAAGGCCGCAGCAAGGGCCACCGGAGCACGTCGGGGGCAGCGCGGTTGCCCCGCACGCCACGCTCGGTGCCGTGATGAGGGAAGCCGTCCTGACACCGAGAAGCACAGCGCAAGGCGCGAACGCCTCAGCTCCGTGAGGGAGCAGCCCGGAGGAGGCCCACTCGGCGGCAGCCTCCCCCAGGGCCAGAAAGCCTTCTGTCGGACGCTGGCGGAGGCTCACACAACCCCCGAGAGCTTTGCCCCCCCTCCCCCACCCCAGGGACCCGTGGGGGCCGCCAGCCCGTCCGGCGCGACGGCGCGGTTCGGGGAGCCAGAGTCGTTCCGCACAGGGGCGCGGAAGCCGAAGGAGCCCAAGGTGCCCTGAGTTCAGAGCGACACGGTGCTCCGGGTAAAGCCTTCTCCCCCCTGACCAGCCTGGGCGAAGCGGGAGGCGTGGATGAGGGAGGAAGCGGCCCGGCGGCGTCCTGAGCGGCGAGCGCCGGGGCTGAGGGGGCCCGCCTCTGCCGGCTCAGCGCCTGGCGCCTGGCGCCTGGCGCCCTCGTGCGCGGGGAGGCGGTCTGCTACCTCAGAGCGTGTGTGGACGCCTGAGGCAAGGTCCCTCGGCCTCCCTGTGAGAAAGAAGTCAGGGTGGGATGCCCACAGCGTCCCCGCACACATGGCCCCACGGAGAAGGACGCCTTCTCCAGCCTGAGCCTGTGCAACGCGAGCGAGCGAGAACCAGAGCCTTACCTCCAAGAATCAAGCTTGAAGCCCAGCTGCCTTTTCGCGTGCAGGCCTCTCTCGCAAAGAGAGAAAGAGAGTGGCGCCCGTGGGCTGGTGCGGGAGCCGCGCGAAGATGCCCGGCCGTCGGGTCGGAGGACATCCGAGAAGCTGCCCCTTCCCTCGGCCTCACAGAAGCCCGCCCGAAGGCACCGAGACCGGCTCCTGCTGCTACCGTGACCGCGGGACCCACAGCGGCACACACGCCCCGGGACCGATGGCTCGGCAGTGCTTCGGCCAGCAGCCCCGCTTCTCTCGGGCCGGACCGTCGTCGCTGTGGGTCGGCGCCCCGGGAGCAAGCGTGAGGAAAGCACCGTGCTGCCTCCCCGTCCGGCGCAGAGCACAGGACGGCGACGCCCTCCTTGGGGCGTACATCCCTGGAGGCGCCCTGAGCCTGGAGGCCTTCCCGAACCCGAACCCCGGTGGGGGCGGGGAGGGCAGCTGGGAGGGGAGGGAGCGCTGAACAAGTGCCTCGGCAGAAGTGCGGCACGGGCCACTTGCCCCGGACACCGCACTCCGTGCCGGGGAGAGAGAAGCAAGCGGTCGGGACGCCCAGAAGCACAGAGCAAGGCACCTGCTCCTCTGCTCCACGAGCGAGCCGCACGGACGAGGCCCGGTCAGCTCGTTCCCCCTCATGCCAGAAGGCCTCCTGTCAGACGCTGGCGAACGTACACACCCCTCGCCCCGCCCCGCCGGCCCGGGGGCTCTGGCCTCCACCCAGGGGACAGGCGGGTGCCGCCAGCCCCTCCGGTGCGACGGCGTGTTTCGGGGAGACAGAGTCCTTGCACCCAGGGGCTCGCAAGCCGATCGAGCCAGCGGGCCCTGAACTCAAAGCAGCACCGTTCTCTGGGCAAAGCGTTCTCCGAGCAGCAGCGTCCGCGAACAGAGACGCGTGGACGAGAGCGGAGGCGGCCCGCTTCCTGACCGGGCAGCGCCCGGGCTGAGGGTCCGGCCGCTGCCTGCTCAGCACCCGGCGTCGTACATGGGGAGGCAGGGGGCTAACTCCGAGTGCGTGCGAACCGAACGCCCCAGTTCAGTCAAGTCCCTCGGCCTCTCTGTGAGGAGGAAGTCGGCGGGGGAGGCCCGCCCCGTCCCCGCAAACGTCGCTCCACGCAAGGGCATGCCTTCTCAAAGCTGAGCCCGGGGAACGTTCGCGAGGGAGACCCAGAGCCTTACCTCCAGGGAACAAACCAGAAGCCGAGCTGCCTTTCGCGGGCAGGCCGCTCTCTCGCGACGAGAGGCGGGCTCGCGCCGGCCGGTTCGTGCGGCCGCCCGAGGGAGGTGCCCGGCCTTCGGGTCGGAGGACGTCCTAGAAGGCGCCCCTTCCCTGGGCCTCACAGAAGCCCCGCACGAGGGCGTCGAAACCGGCTCCTGCTGCGACTGGGACCGCAGGACCCACGGAGGCGCCCACTCCAGTCTCAGAGCGCGGGCGTCCTGCTGACAGCAGCCCCTCTTCTGCCAGCCTGACACTGGCCCCCGGTCGGCTCCCCTGGAGGGAGCGCTAGCGAAGCACCGCGCGCGGCCTGCCCGTCACGCAGAGAGGGCAGGACGGCGGCACCCGCCTTGGGGCAGCCAGGCTTGGAAGCGCCTGCCCCAGACGGGGCTGCGGGGCGGGGCGGGGCGGGGCGGGGCGGCCGGGGCAGAGGGTGGAAGGCCGCAGCAAGGGCCACCGGAGCACGTCGGGGGCAGCGCGGTTGCCCCGCACGCCACGCTCGGTGCCGTGATGAGGGAAGCCGTCCTGACACCGAGAAGCACAGCGCAAGGCGCGAACGCCTCAGCTCCGTGAGGGAGCAGCCCGGAGGAGGCCCACTCGGCGGCAGCCTCCCCCAGGGCCAGAAAGCCTTCTGTCGGACGCTGGCGGAGGCTCACACAACCCCCGAGAGCTTTGCCCCCCCTCCCCCACCCCAGGGACCCGTGGGGGCCGCCAGCCCGTCCGGCGCGACGGCGCGGTTCGGGGAGCCAGAGTCGTTCCGCACAGGGGCGCGGAAGCCGAAGGAGCCCAAGGTGCCCTGAGTTCAGAGCGACACGGTGCTCCGGGTAAAGCCTTCTCCCCCCTGACCAGCCTGGGCGAAGCGGGAGGCGTGGATGAGGGAGGAAGCGGCCCGGCGGCGTCCTGAGCGGCGAGCGCCGGGGCTGAGGGGGCCCGCCTCTGCCGGCTCAGCGCCTGGCGCCTGGCGCCTGGCGCCCTCGTGCGCGGGGAGGCGGTCTGCTACCTCAGAGCGTGTGTGGACGCCTGAGGCAAGGTCCCTCGGCCTCCCTGTGAGAAAGAAGTCAGGGTGGGATGCCCACAGCGTCCCCGCACACATGGCCCCACGGAGAAGGACGCCTTCTCCAGCCTGAGCCTGTGCAACGCGAGCGAGCGAGAACCAGAGCCTTACCTCCAAGAATCAAGCTTGAAGCCCAGCTGCCTTTTCGCGTGCAGGCCTCTCTCGCAAAGAGAGAAAGAGAGTGGCGCCCGTGGGCTGGTGCGGGAGCCGCGCGAAGATGCCCGGCCGTCGGGTCGGAGGACATCCGAGAAGCTGCCCCTTCCCTCGGCCTCACAGAAGCCCGCCCGAAGGCACCGAGACCGGCTCCTGCTGCTACCGTGACCGCGGGACCCACAGCGGCACACACGCCCCGGGACCGATGGCTCGGCAGTGCTTCGGCCAGCAGCCCCGCTTCTCTCGGGCCGGACCGTCGTCGCTGTGGGTCGGCGCCCCGGGAGCAAGCGTGAGGAAAGCACCGTGCTGCCTCCCCGTCCGGCGCAGAGCACAGGACGGCGACGCCCTCCTTGGGGCGTACATCCCTGGAGGCGCCCTGAGCCTGGAGGCCTTCCCGAACCCGAACCCCGGTGGGGGCGGGGAGGGCAGCTGGGAGGGGAGGGAGCGCTGAACAAGTGCCTCGGCAGAAGTGCGGCACGGGCCACTTGCCCCGGACACCGCACTCCGTGCCGGGGAGAGAGAAGCAAGCGGTCGGGACGCCCAGAAGCACAGAGCAAGGCACCTGCTCCTCTGCTCCACGAGCGAGCCGCACGGACGAGGCCCGGTCAGCTCGTTCCCCCTCATGCCAGAAGGCCTCCTGTCAGACGCTGGCGAACGTACACACCCCTCGCCCCGCCCCGCCGGCCCGGGGGCTCTGGCCTCCACCCAGGGGACAGGCGGGTGCCGCCAGCCCCTCCGGTGCGACGGCGTGTTTCGGGGAGACAGAGTCCTTGCACCCAGGGGCTCGCAAGCCGATCGAGCCAGCGGGCCCTGAACTCAAAGCAGCACCGTTCTCTGGGCAAAGCGTTCTCCGAGCAGCAGCGTCCGCGAACAGAGACGCGTGGACGAGAGCGGAGGCGGCCCGCTTCCTGACCGGGCAGCGCCCGGGCTGAGGGTCCGGCCGCTGCCTGCTCAGCACCCGGCGTCGTACATGGGGAGGCAGGGGGCTAACTCCGAGTGCGTGCGAACCGAACGCCCCAGTTCAGTCAAGTCCCTCGGCCTCTCTGTGAGGAGGAAGTCGGCGGGGGAGGCCCGCCCCGTCCCCGCAAACGTCGCTCCACGCAAGGGCATGCCTTCTCAAAGCTGAGCCCGGGGAACGTTCGCGAGGGAGACCCAGAGCCTTACCTCCAGGGAACAAACCAGAAGCCGAGCTGCCTTTCGCGGGCAGGCCGCTCTCTCGCGACGAGAGGCGGGCTCGCGCCGGCCGGTTCGTGCGGCCGCCCGAGGGAGGTGCCCGGCCTTCGGGTCGGAGGACGTCCTAGAAGGCGCCCCTTCCCTGGGCCTCACAGAAGCCCCGCACGAGGGCGTCGAAACCGGCTCCTGCTGCGACTGGGACCGCAGGACCCACGGAGGCGCCCACTCCAGTCTCAGAGCGCGGGCGTCCTGCTGACAGCAGCCCCTCTTCTGCCAGCCTGACACTGGCCCCCGGTCGGCTCCCCTGGAGGGAGCGCTAGCGAAGCACCGCGCGCGGCCTGCCCGTCACGCAGAGAGGGCAGGACGGCGGCACCCGCCTTGGGGCAGCCAGGCTTGGAAGCGCCTGCCCCAGACGGGGCTGCGGGGCGGGGCGGGGCGGGGCGGGGCGGCCGGGGCAGAGGGTGGAAGGCCGCAGCAAGGGCCACCGGAGCACGTCGGGGGCAGCGCGGTTGCCCCGCACGCCACGCTCGGTGCCGTGATGAGGGAAGCCGTCCTGACACCGAGAAGCACAGCGCAAGGCGCGAACGCCTCAGCTCCGTGAGGGAGCAGCCCGGAGGAGGCCCACTCGGCGGCAGCCTCCCCCAGGGCCAGAAAGCCTTCTGTCGGACGCTGGCGGAGGCTCACACAACCCCCGAGAGCTTTGCCCCCCCTCCCCCACCCCAGGGACCCGTGGGGGCCGCCAGCCCGTCCGGCGCGACGGCGCGGTTCGGGGAGCCAGAGTCGTTCCGCACAGGGGCGCGGAAGCCGAAGGAGCCCAAGGTGCCCTGAGTTCAGAGCGACACGGTGCTCCGGGTAAAGCCTTCTCCCCCCTGACCAGCCTGGGCGAAGCGGGAGGCGTGGATGAGGGAGGAAGCGGCCCGGCGGCGTCCTGAGCGGCGAGCGCCGGGGCTGAGGGGGCCCGCCTCTGCCGGCTCAGCGCCTGGCGCCTGGCGCCTGGCGCCGTCGTGCGCGGGGAGGCGGTCTGCTACCTCAGAGCGTGTGTGGACGCCTGAGGCAAGGTCCCTCGGCCTCCCTGTGAGAAAGAAGTCAGGGTGGGATGCCCACAGCGTCCCCGCACACATGGCCCCACGGAGAAGGACGCCTTCTCCAGCCTGAGCCTGTGCAACGCGAGCGAGCGAGAACCAGAGCCTTACCTCCAAGAATCAAGCTTGAAGCCCAGCTGCCTTTTCGCGTGCAGGCCTCTCTCGCAAAGAGAGAAAGAGAGTGGCGCCCGTGGGCTGGTGCGGGAGCCGCGCGAAGATGCCCGGCCGTCGGGTCGGAGGACATCCGAGAAGCTGCCCCTTCCCTCGGCCTCACAGAAGCCCGCCCGAAGGCACCGAGACCGGCTCCTGCTGCTACCGTGACCGCGGGACCCACAGCGGCACACACGCCCCGGGACCGATGGCTCGGCAGTGCTTCGGCCAGCAGCCCCGCTTCTCTCGGGCCGGACCGTCGTCGCTGTGGGTCGGCGCCCCGGGAGCAAGCGTGAGGAAAGCACCGTGCTGCCTCCCCGTCCGGCGCAGAGCACAGGACGGCGACGCCCTCCTTGGGGCGTACATCCCTGGAGGCGCCCTGAGCCTGGAGGCCTTCCCGAACCCGAACCCCGGTGGGGGCGGGGAGGGCAGCTGGGAGGGGAGGGAGCGCTGAACAAGTGCCTCGGCAGAAGTGCGGCACGGGCCACTTGCCCCGGACACCGCACTCCGTGCCGGGGAGAGAGAAGCAAGCGGTCGGGACGCCCAGAAGCACAGAGCAAGGCACCTGCTCCTCTGCTCCACGAGCGAGCCGCACGGACGAGGCCCGGTCAGCTCGTTCCCCCTCATGCCAGAAGGCCTCCTGTCAGACGCTGGCGAACGTACACACCCCTCGCCCCGCCCCGCCGGCCCGGGGGCTCTGGCCTCCACCCAGGGGACAGGCGGGTGCCGCCAGCCCCTCCGGTGCGACGGCGTGTTTCGGGGAGACAGAGTCCTTGCACCCAGGGGCTCGCAAGCCGATCGAGCCAGCGGGCCCTGAACTCAAAGCAGCACCGTTCTCTGGGCAAAGCGTTCTCCGAGCAGCAGCGTCCGCGAACAGAGACGCGTGGACGAGAGCGGAGGCGGCCCGCTTCCTGACCGGGCAGCGCCCGGGCTGAGGGTCCGGCCGCTGCCTGCTCAGCACCCGGCGTCGTACATGGGGAGGCAGGGGGCTAACTCCGAGTGCGTGCGAACCGAACGCCCCAGTTCAGTCAAGTCCCTCGGCCTCTCTGTGAGGAGGAAGTCGGCGGGGGAGGCCCGCCCCGTCCCCGCAAACGTCGCTCCACGCAAGGGCATGCCTTCTCAAAGCTGAGCCCGGGGAACGTTCGCGAGGGAGACCCAGAGCCTTACCTCCAGGGAACAAACCAGAAGCCGAGCTGCCTTTCGCGGGCAGGCCGCTCTCTCGCGACGAGAGGCGGGCTCGCGCCGGCCGGTTCGTGCGGCCGCCCGAGGGAGGTGCCCGGCCTTCGGGTCGGAGGACGTCCTAGAAGGCGCCCCTTCCCTGGGCCTCACAGAAGCCCCGCACGAGGGCGTCGAAACCGGCTCCTGCTGCGACTGGGACCGCAGGACCCACGGAGGCGCCCACTCCAGTCTCAGAGCGCGGGCGTCCTGCTGACAGCAGCCCCTCTTCTGCCAGCCTGACACTGGCCCCCGGTCGGCTCCCCTGGAGGGAGCGCTAGCGAAGCACCGCGCGCGGCCTGCCCGTCACGCAGAGAGGGCAGGACGGCGGCACCCGCCTTGGGGCAGCCAGGCTTGGAAGCGCCTGCCCCAGACGGGGCTGCGGGGCGGGGCGGGGCGGGGCGGGGCGGCCGGGGCAGAGGGTGGAAGGCCGCAGCAAGGGCCACCGGAGCACGTCGGGGGCAGCGCGGTTGCCCCGCACGCCACGCTCGGTGCCGTGATGAGGGAAGCCGTCCTGACACCGAGAAGCACAGCGCAAGGCGCGAACGCCTCAGCTCCGTGAGGGAGCAGCCCGGAGGAGGCCCACTCGGCGGCAGCCTCCCCCAGGGCCAGAAAGCCTTCTGTCGGACGCTGGCGGAGGCTCACACAACCCCCGAGAGCTTTGCCCCCCCTCCCCCACCCCAGGGACCCGTGGGGGCCGCCAGCCCGTCCGGCGCGACGGCGCGGTTCGGGGAGCCAGAGTCGTTCCGCACAGGGGCGCGGAAGCCGAAGGAGCCCAAGGTGCCCTGAGTTCAGAGCGACACGGTGCTCCGGGTAAAGCCTTCTCCCCCTGACCAGCCTGGGCGAAGCGGGAGGCGTGGATGAGGGAGGAAGCGGCCCGGCGGCGTCCTGAGCGGCGAGCGCCGGGGCTGAGGGGGCCCGCCTCTGCCGGCTCAGCGCCTGGCGCCTGGCGCCTGGCGCCCTCGTGCGCGGGGAGGCGGTCTGCTACCTCAGAGCGTGTGTGGACGCCTGAGGCAAGGTCCCTCGGCCTCCCTGTGAGAAAGAAGTCAGGGTGGGATGCCCACAGCGTCCCCGCACACATGGCCCCACGGAGAAGGACGCCTTCTCCAGCCTGAGCCTGTGCAACGCGAGCGAGCGAGAACCAGAGCCTTACCTCCAAGAATCAAGCTTGAAGCCCAGCTGCCTTTTCGCGTGCAGGCCTCTCTCGCAAAGAGAGAAAGAGAGTGGCGCCCGTGGGCTGGTGCGGGAGCCGCGCGAAGATGCCCGGCCGTCGGGTCGGAGGACATCCGAGAAGCTGCCCCTTCCCTCGGCCTCACAGAAGCCCGCCCGAAGGCACCGAGACCGGCTCCTGCTGCTACCGTGACCGCGGGACCCACAGCGGCACACACGCCCCGGGACCGATGGCTCGGCAGTGCTTCGGCCAGCAGCCCCGCTTCTCTCGGGCCGGACCGTCGTCGCTGTGGGTCGGCGCCCCGGGAGCAAGCGTGAGGAAAGCACCGTGCTGCCTCCCCGTCCGGCGCAGAGCACAGGACGGCGACGCCCTCCTTGGGGCGTACATCCCTGGAGGCGCCCTGAGCCTGGAGGCCTTCCCGAACCCGAACCCCGGTGGGGGCGGGGAGGGCAGCTGGGAGGGGAGGGAGCGCTGAACAAGTGCCTCGGCAGAAGTGCGGCACGGGGCACTTGCCCCGGACACCGCACTCCGTGCCGGGGAGAGAGAAGCAAGCGGTCGGGACGCCCAGAAGCACAGAGCAAGGCACCTGCTCCTCTGCTCCACGAGCGAGCCGCACGGACGAGGCCCGGTCAGCTCGTTCCCCCTCATGCCAGAAGGCCTCCTGTCAGACGCTGGCGAACGTACACACCCCTCGCCCCGCCCCGCCGGCCCGGGGGCTCTGGCCTCCACCCAGGGGACAGGCGGGTGCCGCCAGCCCCTCCGGTGCGACGGCGTGTTTCGGGGAGACAGAGTCCTTGCACCCAGGGGCTCGCAAGCCGATCGAGCCAGCGGGCCCTGAACTCAAAGCAGCACCGTTCTCTGGGCAAAGCGTTCTCCGAGCAGCAGCGTCCGCGAACAGAGACGCGTGGACGAGAGCGGAGGCGGCCCGCTTCCTGACCGGGCAGCGCCCGGGCTGAGGGTCCGGCCGCTGCCTGCTCAGCACCCGGCGTCGTACATGGGGAGGCAGGGGGCTAACTCCGAGTGCGTGCGAACCGAACGCCCCAGTTCAGTCAAGTCCCTCGGCCTCTCTGTGAGGAGGAAGTCGGCGGGGGAGGCCCGCCCCGTCCCCGCAAACGTCGCTCCACGCAAGGGCATGCCTTCTCAAAGCTGAGCCCGGGGAACGTTCGCGAGGGAGACCCAGAGCCTTACCTCCAGGGAACAAACCAGAAGCCGAGCTGCCTTTCGCGGGCAGGCCGCTCTCTCGCGACGAGAGGCGGGCTCGCGCCGGCCGGTTCGTGCGGCCGCCCGAGGGAGGTGCCCGGCCTTCGGGTCGGAGGACGTCCTAGAAGGCGCCCCTTCCCTGGGCCTCACAGAAGCCCCGCACGAGGGCGTCGAAACCGGCTCCTGCTGCGACTGGGACCGCAGGACCCACGGAGGCGCCCACTCCAGTCTCAGAGCGCGGGCGTCCTGCTGACAGCAGCCCCTCTTCTGCCAGCCTGACACTGGCCCCCGGTCGGCTCCCCTGGAGGGAGCGCTAGCGAAGCACCGCGCGCGGCCTGCCCGTCACGCAGAGAGGGCAGGACGGCGGCACCCGCCTTGGGGCAGCCAGGCTTGGAAGCGCCTGCCCCAGACGGGGCTGCGGGGCGGGGCGGGGCGGGGCGGGGCGGCCGGGCAGAGGGTGGAAGGCCGCAGCAAGGGCCACCGGAGCACGTCGGGGGCAGCGCGGTTGCCCCGCACGCCACGCTCGGTGCCGTGATGAGGGAAGCCGTCCTGACACCGAGAAGCACAGCGCAAGGCGCGAACGCCTCAGCTCCGTGAGGGAGCAGCCCGGAGGAGGCCCACTCGGCGGCAGCCTCCCCCAGGGCCAGAAAGCCTTCTGTCGGACGCTGGCGGAGGCTCACACAACCCCCGAGAGCTTTGCCCCCCCTCCCCCACCCCAGGGACCCGTGGGGGCCGCCAGCCCGTCCGGCGCGACGGCGCGGTTCGGGGAGCCAGAGTCGTTCCGCACAGGGGCGCGGAAGCCGAAGGAGCCCAAGGTGCCCTGAGTTCAGAGCGACACGGTGCTCCGGGTAAAGCCTTCTCCCCCCTGACCAGCCTGGGCGAAGCGGGAGGCGTGGATGAGGGAGGAAGCGGCCCGGCGGCGTCCTGAGCGGCGAGCGCCGGGGCTGAGGGGGCCCGCCTCTGCCGGCTCAGCGCCTGGCGCCTGGCGCCTGGCGCCCTCGTGCGCGGGGAGGCGGTCTGCTACCTCAGAGCGTGTGTGGACGCCTGAGGCAAGGTCCCTCGGCCTCCCTGTGAGAAAGAAGTCAGGGTGGGATGCCCACAGCGTCCCCGCACACATGGCCCCACGGAGAAGGACGCCTTCTCCAGCCTGAGCCTGTGCAACGCGAGCGAGCGAGAACCAGAGCCTTACCTCCAAGAATCAAGCTTGAAGCCCAGCTGCCTTTTCGCGTGCAGGCCTCTCTCGCAAAGAGAGAAAGAGAGTGGCGCCCGTGGGCTGGTGCGGGAGCCGCGCGAAGATGCCCGGCCGTCGGGTCGGAGGACATCCGAGAAGCTGCCCCTTCCCTCGGCCTCACAGAAGCCCGCCCGAAGGCACCGAGACCGGCTCCTGCTGCTACCGTGACCGCGGGACCCACAGCGGCACACACGCCCCGGGACCGATGGCTCGGCAGTGCTTCGGCCAGCAGCCCCGCTTCTCTCGGGCCGGACCGTCGTCGCTGTGGGTCGGCGCCCCGGGAGCAAGCGTGAGGAAAGCACCGTGCTGCCTCCCCGTCCGGCGCAGAGCACAGGACGGCGACGCCCTCCTTGGGGCGTACATCCCTGGAGGCGCCCTGAGCCTGGAGGCCTTCCCGAACCCGAACCCCGGTGGGGGCGGGGAGGGCAGCTGGGAGGGGAGGGAGCGCTGAACAAGTGCCTCGGCAGAAGTGCGGCACGGGCCACTTGCCCCGGACACCGCACTCCGTGCCGGGGAGAGAGAAGCAAGCGGTCGGGACGCCCAGAAGCACAGAGCAAGGCACCTGCTCCTCTGCTCCACGAGCGAGCCGCACGGACGAGGCCCGGTCAGCTCGTTCCCCCTCATGCCAGAAGGCCTCCTGTCAGACGCTGGCGAACGTACACACCCCTCGCCCCGCCCCGCCGGCCCGGGGGCTCTGGCCTCCACCCAGGGGACAGGCGGGTGCCGCCAGCCCTCCGGTGCGACGGCGTGTTTCGGGGAGACAGAGTCCTTGCACCCAGGGGCTCGCAAGCCGATCGAGCCAGCGGGCCCTGAACTCAAAGCAGCACCGTTCTCTGGGCAAAGCGTTCTCCGAGCAGCAGCGTCCGCGAACAGAGACGCGTGGACGAGAGCGGAGGCGGCCCGCTTCCTGACCGGGCAGCGCCCGGGCTGAGGTTCCGGCCGCTGCCTGCTCAGCACCCGGCGTCGTACATGGGGAGGCAGGGGGCTAACTCCGAGTGCGTGCGAACCGAACGCCCCAGTTCAGTCAAGTCCCTCGGCCTCTCTGTGAGGAGGAAGTCGGCGGGGGAGGCCCGCCCCGTCCCCGCAAACGTCGCTCCACGCAAGGGCATGCCTTCTCAAAGCTGAGCCCGGGGAACGTTCGCGAGGGAGACCCAGAGCCTTACCTCCAGGGAACAAACCAGAAGCCGAGCTGCCTTTCGCGGGCAGGCCGCTCTCTCGCCGACGAGAGGCGGGCTCGCGCCGGCCGGTTCGTGCGGCCGCCCGAGGGAGGTGCCCGGCCTTCGGGTCGGAGGACGTCCTAGAAGGCGCCCCTTCCCTGGGCCTCACAGAAGCCCCGCACGAGGGCGTCGAAACCGGCTCCTGCTGCGACTGGGACCGCAGGACCCACGGAGGCGCCCACTCCAGTCTCAGAGCGCGGGCGTCCTGCTGACAGCAGCCCCTCTTCTGCCAGCCTGACACTGGCCCCCGGTCGGCTCCCTGGAGGGAGCGCTAGCGAAGCACCGCGCGCGGCCTCCCCGTCACGCAGAGAGGGCAGGACGGCGGCACCCGCCTTGGGGCAGCCAGGCTTGGAAGCGCCTGCCCCAGACGGGGCTGCGGGGCGGGGCGGGGCGGGGCGGGGCGGCCGGGGCAGAGGGTGGAAGGCCGCAGCAAGGGCCACCGGAGCACGTCGGGGGCAGCGCGGTTGCCCCGCACGCCACGCTCGGTGCCGTGATGAGGGAAGCCGTCCTGACACCGAGAAGCACAGCGCAAGGCGCGAACGCCTCAGCTCCGTGAGGGAGCAGCCCGGAGGAGGCCCACTCGGCGGCAGCCTCCCCCAGGGCCAGAAAGCCTTCTGTCGGACGCTGGCGGAGGCTCACACAACCCCCGAGAGCTTTGCCCCCCCTCCCCCACCCCAGGGACCCGTGGGGGCCGCCAGCCCGTCCGGCGCGACGGCGCGGTTCGGGGAGCCAGAGTCGTTCCGCACAGGGGCGCGGAAGCCGAAGGAGCCCAAGGTGCCCTGAGTTCAGAGCGACACGGTGCTCCGGGTAAAGCCTTCTCCCCCCTGACCAGCCTGGGCGAAGCGGGAGGCGTGGATGAGGGAGGAAGCGGCCCGGCGGCGTCCTGAGCGGCGAGCGCCGGGGCTGAGGGGGCCCGCCTCTGCCGGCTCAGCGCCTGGCGCCTGGCGCCTGGCGCCCTCGTGCGCGGGGAGGCGGTCTGCTACCTCAGAGCGTGTGTGGACGCCTGAGGCAAGGTCCCTCGGCCTCCCTGTGAGAAAGAAGTCAGGGTGGGATGCCCACAGCGTCCCCGCACACATGGCCCCACGGAGAAGGACGCCTTCTCCAGCCTGAGCCTGTGCAACGCGAGCGAGCGAGAACCAGAGCCTTACCTCCAAGAATCAAGCTTGAAGCCCAGCTGCCTTTTCGCGTGCAGGCCTCTCTCGCAAAGAGAGAAAGAGAGTGGCGCCCGTGGGCTGGTGCGGGAGCCGCGCGAAGATGCCCGGCCGTCGGGTCGGAGGACATCCGAGAAGCTGCCCCTTCCCTCGGCCTCACAGAAGCCCGCCCGAAGGCACCGAGACCGGCTCCTGCTGCTACCGTGACCGCGGGACCCACAGCGGCACACACGCCCCGGGACCGATGGCTCGGCAGTGCTTCGGCCAGCAGCCCCGCTTCTCTCGGGCCGGACCGTCGTCGCTGTGGGTCGGCGCCCCGGGAGCAAGCGTGAGGAAAGCACCGTGCTGCTCCCCGTCCGGCGCAGAGCACAGGACGGCGACGCCCTCCTTGGGGCGTACATCCCTGGAGGCGCCCTGAGCCTGGAGGCCTTCCCGAACCCGAACCCCGGTGGGGGGCGGGGAGGGCAGCTGGGAGGGGAGGGAGCGCTGAACAAGTGCCTCGGCAGAAGTGCGGCACGGGCCACTTGCCCCGGACACCGCACTCCGTGCCGGGGAGAGAGAGCAAGCGGTCGGGACGCCCAGAAGCACAGAGCAAGGCACCTGCTCCTCTGCTCCACGAGCGAGCCGCACGGACGAGGCCCGGTCAGCTCGTTCCCCCTCATGCCAGAAGGCCTCCTGTCAGACGCTGGCGAACGTACACACCCCTCGCCCCGCCCCGCCGGCCCGGGGGCTCTGGCCTCCACCCAGGGGACAGGCGGGTGCCGCCAGCCCCTCCGGTGCGACGGCGTGTTTCGGGGAGACAGAGTCCTTGCACCCAGGGGCTCGCAAGCCGATCGAGCCAGCGGGCCCTGAACTCAAAGCAGCACCGTTCTCTGGGCAAAGCGTTCTCCGAGCAGCAGCGTCCGCGAACAGAGACGCGTGGACGAGAGCGGAGGCGGCCCGCTTCCTGACCGGGCAGCGCCCGGGCTGAGGTTCCGGCCGCTGCCTGCTCAGCACCCGGCGTCGTACATGGGGAGGCAGGGGGCTAACTCCGAGTGCGTGCGAACCGAACGCCCCAGTTCAGTCAAGTCCCTCGGCCTCTCTGTGAGGAGGAAGTCGGCGGGGGAGGCCCGCCCCGTCCCCGCAAACGTCGCTCCACGCAAGGGCATGCCTTCTCAAAGCTGAGCCCGGGGAACGTTCGCGAGGGAGACCCAGAGCCTTACCTCCAGGGAACAAACCAGAAGCCGAGCTGCCTTTCGCGGGCAGGCCGCTCTCTCGCGACGAGAGGCGGGCTCGCGCCGGCCGGTTCGTGCGGCCGCCCGAGGGAGGTGCCCGGCCTTCGGGTCGGAGGACGTCCTAGAAGGCGCCCCTTCCCTGGGCCTCACAGAAGCCCCGCACGAGGGCGTCGAAACCGGCTCCTGCTGCGACTGGGACCGCAGGACCACGGAGGCGCCCACTCCAGTCTCAGAGCGCGGGCGTCCTGCTGACAGCAGCCCCTCTTCTGCCAGCCTGACACTGGCCCCCGGTCGGCTCCCCTGGAGGGAGCGCTAGCGAAGCACCGCGCGCGGCCTGCCCGTCACGCAGAGAGGGCAGGACGGCGGCACCCGCCTTGGGGCAGCCAGGCTTGGAAGCGCCTGCCCCAGACGGGGCTGCGGGGCGGGGCGGGGCGGGGCGGGGCGGCCGGGGCAGAGGGTGGAAGGCCGCAGCAAGGGCCACCGGAGCACGTCGGGGGCAGCGCGGTTGCCCCGCACGCCACGCTCGGTGCCGTGATGAGGGAAGCCGTCCTGACACCGAGAAGCACAGCGCAAGGCGCGAACGCCTCAGCTCCGTGAGGGAGCAGCCGGAGGAGGCCCACTCGGCGGCAGCCTCCCCCAGGGCCAGAAAGCCTTCTGTCGGACGCTGGCGGAGGCTCACACAACCCCCGAGAGCTTTGCCCCCCTCCCCCACCCCAGGACCCGTGGGGGCCGCCAGCCCGTCCGGCGCGACGGCGCGGTTCGGGGAGCCAGAGTCGTTCCGCACAGGGGCGCGGAAGCCGAAGGAGCCCAAGGTGCCCTGAGTTCAGAGCGACACGGTGCTCCGGGTAAAGCCTTCTCCCCCCTGACCAGCCTGGGCGAAGCGGGAGGCGTGGATGAGGGAGGAAGCGGCCCGGCGGCGTCCTGAGCGGCGAGCGCCGGGGCTGAGGGGGCCCGCCTCTGCCGGCTCAGCGCCTGGCGCCTGGCGCCTGGCGCCCTCGTGCGCGGGGAGGCGGTCTGCTACCTCAGAGCGTGTGTGGACGCCTGAGGCAAGGTCCCTCGGCCTCCCTGTGAGAAAGAAGTCAGGGTGGGATGCCCACAGCGTCCCCGCACACATGGCCCCACGGAGAAGGACGCCTTCTCCAGCCTGAGCCTGTGCAACGCGAGCGAGCGAGAACCAGAGCCTTACCTCCAAGAATCAAGCTTGAAGCCCAGCTGCCTTTTCGCGTGCAGGCCTCTCTCGCAAAGAGAGAAAGAGAGTGGCGCCCGTGGGCTGGTGCGGGAGCCGCGCGAAGATGCCCGGCCGTCGGGTCGGAGGACATCCGAGAAGCTGCCCCTTCCCTCGGCCTCACAGAAGCCCGCCCGAAGGCACCGAGACCGGCTCCTGCTGCTACCGTGACCGCGGGACCCACAGCGGCACACACGCCCCGGGACCGATGGCTCGGCAGTGCTTCGGCCAGCAGCCCCGCTTCTCTCGGGCCGGACCGTCGTCGCTGTGGGTCGGCGCCCCGGGAGCAAGCGTGAGGAAAGCACCGTGCTGCCTCCCCGTCCGGCGCAGAGCACAGGACGGCGACGCCCTCCTTGGGGCGTACATCCCTGGAGGCGCCCTGAGCCTGGAGGCCTTCCCGAACCCGAACCCCGGTGGGGGCGGGGAGGGCAGCTGGGAGGGGAGGGAGCGCTGAACAAGTGCCTCGGCAGAAGTGCGGCACGGGGCACTTGCCCCGGACACCGCACTCCGTGCCGGGGAGAGAGAAGCAAG